>NC_091792.1:113915984-114219015 GCF_041296235.1 Equus asinus | reverse complement strand
ACACGCCAAAGGAAATGACTCTCTGAGAAGAAGGATATATAATGATAACAATAAACATACCTGGGTAATTCAAGTCTGGCACTTCTCTGGTTCCCTTTTATTATACTTCAGCTCCTCTACTCATTCTATATCACCTAACCCCTTTAAGAAATACTTTCAGAAATTGGGTGTTTGTATTTGTGCTCTTTTTAATGAAAACAATCTTAGGAGAAGTTATCCATTTTGTCTGAGAATCAGGAAATTTGCTAAATGATCCCCAGCAAACTTTGTTTTAATAAAATTTCTGGGTTTAACCATTGCATTCAAAGATAGTCAAGAATTTTTACCCATGAAGACCTGGCTCTTTCTGATTCTAAGGAGCTTAACATAAATGGGTCACAAAAGGGAATCGAGGAGAGGACCTCCACTGTTAGTGAAGTTGTTAAGAGCCTGGAGTATTTGGCCAACAGTTAGAGTGATCAACTTTTTAGAGAGCCAGCTGGGAAATAGCGCTATCAGATCAAAAATATACTTAATTTGTAATAGGTAATGATGCACATATGTGTTATTAATACTTAAGAGTGACAATAGTATTTAATAGTAATTAATAGTAAGGCTAATAATGTGAAAAGCTATAACATTATTTTTTTTAATGTTTCTTTCTGTCCTCTGATACAGCAAAAGTCTTTATTGGACATTTAAATTTTTAGGTTATATCATTGTATATCTTTGAGATATATAAATGTGAGACTTTAAAAAAGTTAAGTACAATAAAGTAATTGAACAGATATAACCCATATTTAATAAAATAAATATGACATGTTTCTTTCTGTTTGTCCTTTTCCTTCATTTTTTTTTTGGTTACAACTGAATATAGTCAAAAGTAAAATTTGCTTTGAACTGCATTTCTGCTCTTCTCAAGCCCACCATACATTGATTCCTGGTATCAATTCAATGTGATGACATCAAGCTAAATATCTTCTCAACAAAAATATTAGGCGTGGAATATTTAGGATTTGACTTAATAGCTTTACTTATTAGATTTTTAGACTTGTAGGAATTAGTTCCCAGCTCTCCAAAATGCCCATCCACTTTGTAACTACGTGCTTGTTTTGGTAGACCAGCTGTTTGTTAATCAGTTCTTTTGCATGTGTGAATTCATCATATAGGCTGTCCATGTGCAAAATGTTCATCATTTTTAAACACTTCCAAGCACGTTGGATGTCAACATAAGCTAAAACATTATCAGAGATAATGACTTTAAAGTACGGAGGTTATTTTACTTTATGCAAGCGATATTGGATCCAAGATAAGTTTTAATAAAGAAATGAGAAAGTCCTGTTCAACTTGACTGCCCTTTTCTGGTGACATTTTTTGGAAACAGTCTGAAATCCCAAAAATAAGTAGTGTTTTCTCTTTCTGAGTTTTCGTCCTAACCTACACAGAAGTTCATGCAACTTGGGTAGAGTCAATTCATCTTTCTCTGAGTTCCTCATAGCCTCTTCAGAGATTGTCAAACACTTTTAGAGAAATCATAAAAATTTGTTTCACTGTAATCTTTTTCCCCATTCTCATCTCTCATATATTTCAAAATTAGAGAAAGGCATCTTTCTTGTCCCACATTTTGAAGACAGGATTTTACAAAAGACTGATATTTTAACATCTTTCCTGTGGCCAGCGCCAATGATAACCATCTTGTAAGCACATCTCAAGAGGCTGTCTCCTTCCATTTCTAGAAAGTTAAAGAGCTCATTAAGTACTTCTGCACATTTTGAGGAACTGAAAAGTGACCAAAATATTTCATTATGAAACTTCATTATCTCAGGTAAGCAAATCACATCCCTTTTTGGTAGCTTTGTCCACAAAGTGTACAGAACATTTAGTAGGTAAGAACTCTTCATTTCCTTTTGTAAGAAGTTTATATGCCGAACGCAGTTTTGAAAATTTATGTTTGCACTATCTGTTGAATACGCAGATAGATGAACAATGTCTACTTTATATCTGGATGAGGTGTCAACAATCATTTGTTTTATGTCTTCTGAAGTTTCATTAAAATCTTTCTAGAAATCAAGAAGATGATTTGAAACTCCATTTTCAAATCAAAATACCTAAGAGCTAGGGGAAACATATCTTGTTGCCATCATTCAACACATCACTTGATATACTGTAGAAATGTTTATTTGTAAGATCTGACAGAATCGGCTCTATGCTATACGGGGCCGAAAACGGTTTTCAGAATTTCCCCTTTTGTATACGCACAGGACATTTTAGTTGCAACCTCTGAATCAGGAAAAGTAACTTTACTCCGGTGCATAGAGAAATCAAAGGAAGAAAACAGTATTCTTGTGGTATACTCGAGCTTATTCCATGAGCATTGGTTTCAAATGAGCATTAATGTCTTTTTTGGGAGATTAAAAAGAACTTTTGATATTAGAGAAACTTGTCTGTTTCATCCAAGACTTGTGAGAATCAGTCTCCATATGCACATTCATACAATCACCTCCCTTGTGCCTGGTCCCAAATTCACTTCTGCACATTGTGCAGTATGCTCTCTTTTGGTTATCTCTCTAATCTATGTTGGTGCATCCTCCCATGTATCTTTAAAATAGCACAGTTATTTAGCCTTCTTTTTCTGTATTGTCATGTTATTATATTATAGTTCTTCTCAGTTTCATCAATGAACCATTAGAAAACATGGTCATTATATTCACAGTGTTCAAAATTAAGTAGCGCAGTTTTGATACAAAGCACAACAGTTGATCCAAAGTCAAAGAGGAAGTCAGGATCACAACACGCTGAAGTTGCATACTTAAGTCTCATCACTCAGAGTGATGCAACAGTGGGCGATCCAATACCAGAACTGCAAATCATAGTTGCCAACATCAATAGTCAGGGGGGAAAACAGCAGGAGTCACTATGGAAGGTGGATAATCGATGCTACATCCAATCGACACTAAAAATAGTGTTGCTTCCAGCCTCTGCTTTCTTGGCTTTCATATGGATTTTTGTACTTTTCTTCCAAACTTCTGCACCTATCTCTGATCTCTGAGATTTCATCATGTCTTGGAGATAGCTTTCCCAGGATGCAAAAATCTAGTGCCAAAACTAGGACATTCCTGAGCAAACCTTGACAGTTGGCCATTTTACCACCAACTCCATCTCTAATGCATACTAGTTGAATGATCTTAGTTAATTACTTGCTCTCTGTGCTTCAACTTCTTCATCTGTAAATTGGAGATAATATTCATATCACATCATAGTGTTTTGTAGGATTAAGTGAGTACCCAATAAAATAAATAAGCACTTTAATAGAATCTGACATTTAGAAAGTTATGTGTTAGCTATCTCATCATCATCATCATCACTATATTAACTCAGAAACACTTAAGGATGAAATTTTCTATCTGCCTAGCTTCGTTTCCTATCCTCAACTCAGTTATTCCTAAAAGTAAGACACCAGATACTCCTAAAATCTTTTTCTTATTTATTGCTTGATCAATTCATTTCCTTTAAAAATTTGTAACTGATCACCAATTACTTTCTGTTTTACCAATTTTAATCTACTTTTTTTTACCTATGTCTACATTTTGTTTTTTTAAAGATTGGCACCTGAGCTACCAACTGTTGCCAATCTTCTTTTTCTTTTTTGCTTTTTCTCCCCAAATCCCCCCAGTACATAGTTGTATATTTTAGTTGTGTGTCCTTCTAGTTGTGGCATGTGGGATGCCACCTCAACATGGCCTGATGCAGTGCCATGTCTGCGCCCAGGATCCCAACCAGCAAAACCCTGGGCCGCCGAAGCGGAACATGCGAACTTAACCACTCGGCCACGGGGCCAGCCCCTACCTATATCTACATTTAATTCTTAGCTGTTGTAAGATACTTAGTTCCCACAATTTCCACTATTTGCTTTTCTGTTTCCTTCATTATGGTAGTCGCGGATCTGGTTCACCAAATATGGTGAAATTTTAATTCTTTTAAAGTTCAAAGCAAGAAAATCTCACATAATTTAGTGTGTGCTGTGCTATGCTTCTGAAATCAAAGAAATTTGCTGAATAAGTTCTATTGAATCCAAAGGGCAATTGATTATCAATGTTTCTGTGTTCTTACTTTGCCACTGTTTCTCTCTTAGCAATTAAAGCTTGAAAATATTTAGATTGATTATTTTTCAATTTGATACAAGTTTGAGAATTGTGGCTAAGTAGTTTTGGTTAATTTACTATAAAAATCATGAGAAATCCAATCATACTGTTCTTCTTACTCTTACTCACCTTTGCCCTTTGTCCTGTTTTGCAAAGGAAATCCTGATTTCCTCAGACCATTGAGCCCTTTATTTTGCCAAGCATTTGCGGGATGACCTTTGTGTCTGATGACCTGGTTCCCAAGAGTTAGAGCAATGCCGGGAACTTATTTCACAGAGTTCATGCTACATTCATCAGAAAATAGGCCTTTCACAACCCTACTGGCTTCAGTGAAATTCATGATTCAAACAAATGCCTTATGCTTGTGTGATACATTACTGGCAAGGCAAGCACTCATATGTTTGCAAAAAAGAAAAAAGAAAACTCATTTTAGCTATATTACAAATATTTCAGAATAAAATATGTTTAAGAGGCAATTTAAAAATCATATCATTATGCTTTAACTTTAATCCAACTCAACATTAAAATAATACATTATTATGCAGAAAGTAAAGCAGATTCTTGATAATTACTGGCCCATAGTTAATAATTATTATAGGGCAATTGTTGAAGCAGTGTCTGGAAAATGCAACTTTCTAAAAATATAAAAAGAGAAAAACCATCCAGAGGGGTTCAAAATTAACTTACATAGTTTGTATCCCATCTGGAAACACTTATGCAGTTAAAATGAAAAACATTTCAAAATCTATTTCTCCATCTTGTTTGCTGACTTGCTTTTTAGACAATAAAGTTAGAAATATCAAGATTTCCACAAAAGATCTGAGGGTGCTCAGATTGAGTTATTTTAAAATCATGAAGCAAAAGTCACATTTCCCTTTTCCATGAATTTGGATTTAGTTTCATTAAATGTACCTATCAGTATGTTCGAGAGTTTTACATTGACAGAGCGGCTTTCACAAAACAGCATTTTTAAGGCATCTTTCCCCCCCAATGTGATACTTACCCTTTTGTAGTATTTGAGTTACTCCATGAACAAAGCAGATTCATTGACGTAAAAATAAAAGGAAAAATCAGAAACTTTCTGTAGGTTTTAAAAAATGTTTCGCATCTCAAGTATGAATAGAAACTTCATAGAAAGCCTGGAAAACAAGTATTGTTTTAAGAAAAATTTCTTTCTAGAGAAGATAGAATCATTGATTTCCTGGAAGAATCTTCTGATGAATCTTTTTGTCATCCTACTTGAAGATTTTCTCTCACACTTCCCCATCTTCTCTTAAGAAGTTAATTTCCTTGAGATTTGTGATCTTATGTTAATTTTGATTTTTTTGTCAATTTTCCATGCCTTCTTGCCAACAAATTATACTAGTCTATGGTATAGACTCTGGAAAAAACTTTTATTTGCTACTTCATTTGTCTTTTTGTTATAACTTAAGGAAGAATATTTGGTGAAATTGAGTCGCTCTGTAGTTTATTATTTAAAAGTCACAAACACAACTGTATAGTAATGAAAGTGGAATTCAGATGCTAAAGTTAAAATCTGCCTCTTTCAGATGATATGGGCATTTTGTGGCCTTAATTTAGCAGCAGCACAAATGTTATTAATAATATAAACTAAACAGGCAATGTTATAAAGTGAAATTAGGTAATTCATTAGTTGGCTGGAATTATGTTTAGTTCCTTAGTTAAAATAACATTAATATTTGTTCTTGTTACAGTTGTAATTTTTCTGATCCACCCTGTATCATTCATGCAGACTTTTGATTACTTAAATTAAGGTTGCTGTCAAGAGAGAAAAAAATCCAGAATATTTTCAGATTAAAAAAGAAATACTGACTTCCTTACTTTCCCATATATTATCTTAAATGCTTATCACAATAACCTGAAGCCTCAGTTATTTTAATCTCCTATGTGTATGAGGCTTCTGATACTCAAGAGGGTAGGGTAGTTTGTTCAGGGTAACAATTGCAAAATCGAAGTGACAAGGTTAAACCCATGTCATCAGACTCTGAGACTTACTCTAAAGTCTTCTTGCTTCCACGCCTTGTTTTGCCTCCAGTGTCATAATTATTTGAACCTGGACATTTCAACATATCTTAACATATTGAGGTATAACAACCTTCCCATTCTCCAGCTCTAGTTTTCTTTGTCTTTTCCTCAAGATTTTAGAGCAGGTGATTTAAGAACCAAAGAGTCCCAAAGACTGTAGTGGGCAGCATGATACAACTTTTAGTTTATAATCTAAATCCATTGTAGGAGAGGGGGATAATTAAAGAGAGATTCCTTTATTCCATCAACACGTTAATTGTACATCCATCAACACATTAATTGTGCATCCATCAGCACATTAATTTTGCATCCACTCCATGGTAGACGTTTTTTATGGGAGCTAGGGATACATTGGTGATCACAAGAGACAGAATAACTTATTCTCTTGGAGTGTACTTTCTAGTGGAGGGCACAGATAATAAACAAGAAATATTAGTAAAATATATAGTTTGGATAAGTGCTAAGGTGAAAAATAACGCAGGAAAAGCAATAAATGAGTCAGAATAGGAAAAAGATGTTTGTAATTTTAGAAAGGGTAACTCAGAAAAACCCTCTGTGAGAAGGTGACATTTGAGTGAAAGACTGAAGGAGGGTAGCAAGTAAGCCATGCAGATGTCTTTTGGAGGAGTGTTCCAGGCCAAGGGAACATCATGTGCAAAGACTCTGAGGCTGGAATGTGCTTGACATATTCAAAGAACAGAGCAGGCCAACTGGGTGGAATGAACAGAATGAAGAAAAGAGTAAGAAATGATGTCACAGGGGTACAGATCTTATAGAACTTTATGGACCTTTGTAAAGACTTTGGTTTTTACTCTCATTAAGATGGGAGACCCTGGGGCATAGTGGTTAAGTTCAGTGTGCTCCACTTCAGTGGCCCGAGTTTGCAGGTTTGGATCCCAGTTGCAGACCTACAATACTCATCAGCCATGCTGTGGTGGTGATTCATATATAAAGTGGAGGAAGACTGGGACAGATACTAGCTCAGGGCTAATCTTCCTCAAGCAAAAAGCAAGGAAGACTTGCATTAGATGTTAGCTCAGGGCTAATCTTCCTCAGCAAAAATAAAATAAAATAAAATAGATGGGAGATACAAGAGGCTTTGCTCAATGAGTGATATTATCTGACATACATAAAAATAATCTCTCTGTCCTCTCTGACCGTCAGGAGGCTCAGGGTCAAAGTAGGGAGATCAATTAGGAGGTTCTTCAAAAAATAAATCAGATGACTCTGACCAATTTGGTGCAGTTGAGGTGATAAGCTGTCAGATTTAGAAGGCAGGACCTGCAGGATTTCCTGATGCATTAATTGTAGTGTGTGAAGTGGGGAAAACAGGAAAGAGCAGATTTTGGGGGGTTTGGGGAGAAACGGGATAAGATCAGGAGCTCAGTTTTGAACAAGTAATATTTGGTACCTTATTAAATATCCAGTGAAGACTAAATAGATGCTAAAGCTAAACTGACATAAGAGAGTTCAGCTCTAAGGCATTTGATGTAAGAGGAGTAGGGTTATAATCATCAAAAAACAAATATTTATTAAACTTTTTTTATGTGTCAAACGCAGTACTAGGTCCTGGAATGTAATGTTAATAAGATATAAGATTAATAAAATCTCAAAGCATAAGATGGTTTATAGTTCATGATATAGGTGACTTAGTTATATGGCCCTCACAAACATGCAATCTTGAAAAGAGGAATACTTGATCCGTTACCACATTGTTACAACTATACCTAGAAGTTTTATTTAGTTGGCCATCCTCTTAAAGGGGGTTTGGCTTTTTCATGGCTTGGCCTCCTAAAACTTCTGTTAAGGTAGACTATTCTAAAGAAGGCTATACTCGCAGCTCTTATTGGCATTTAATGTCCCTTGTTCTTTTCGTTTCTTCTTACTGATAAATTCAAGCAGTGAGTTGTATTCAAAGGGTGCTGCCTTCCTGGTATAGTATACACAAGGTGGTTGGCGTTGGTGTTTTCTGAGTTAAACAGTAGTACCTGAAGGGTGAATTAATCACTGGGCTTTTTTGTTCCGTCTTTGAGTGTTGTGTACTTTTTGTACTGATGTTTTGACATCTGATATTCTCTTAATAACGCTGCATGGGGTTTTTTGAACGACCTATGAAGGCACTGAGTAAAGTAAATAACATTTCTAATAATTCAACTACTCAGACAAAGGCAGGAGCTTTTTGTTTTGTTTTTTTTTTTTTTCGGTGTTTTAGGTCTTCAGGATGCATTTGAGAATGTATTATAGCTGCCATTTTTCCCATTATGGAAGACTGCTGTGCCGAACGTTCGTGGTTGATACTCAATCACAGCATCTTTCCTTTGAGTCAAAGAAGAGAGCAAATAGCCCTCTGTTCAGGGACCTGGGTAGCACTAACCACTCTCCACTCTCAAATAGTAAAGTAATTTAAGCTATCAGAGCTTCAACACTGCTTTAGTAGCGTCCCCTGGAGAACAAAGCAGTTAAAGCAAAATTTCATGTGGTTTTCTTTCATGATTTGAGCTCCTTCCGAGAAATATATCTAGAGTTATGCAGCAATATTTCGAAACTGTTTCATTGGCAGTGTTCTAGCAGAGTTCTTTATCAAGTAACAACTGTGAAATCGTGTCTGACAATATGAGAAGTGCTATGATTCCGGCTACAGCATGGTGGCTCACCTGTAAGAATAATTTCCACATTTAGAATAATCTTTGTATGAAGTTTGTATAAAATATAAAAGTATGAAGTTTGAATAAAGACAAATAAAAATAGAAAACCTGGATATGTATGTATTTTTAAGGTGAGCTAACAGTTTGGGAGACAACTAAATGTGGTAACTTACATCATAAAACCAAAATCAATGTGTGTGATCTACGCAATTGAAAAAGGTGTTAATTAGAAAAACATCTTTTTTTCAGCTAAAAACTTTCCCCATGCACATATTGTACTTCTAGTGCTTATGTATATATCCCTAAAATTTGTGCCTTTTAAAATTTTACGTAAATGGTGTCATACTGTATAGATCCCTTTGCCACTAGCATTTTTAAAAGTCTAATATTAGATTTTTAAGAAGTATCTATGTTTGTGACTATGAAACTAGAGCACTGATTTTCACTGCTCTTTAGAGTATCATTCTGTAAGTTAGCCATTATTTGTTTATTTATTCCCCTATTGAAGAGAGTTATGTCTTTAGGGATTTTAAGAAACCTCCAAAGAAAAGAGGAATTGACAGTCGTAGACAATTTCTCAACTCTGCTCCAACAGCTTGGCACCCTGATGTGTTGGGCCACTGTAAATTCTAAAGCTTCACAGAACTGGGTTTGGGAGAGGATAGAAGTAGAGTTTTGAATCTTAGAATAAAAACGGAAATGAGATAGTGGACAGAGCAAGGAAGATGGCTGGTATGGAGCTCACAGGAGTATTTTAACAGAGTCCAAAAAACGCAGTTTCGGTAAAGAAGTCTTCATGAGCTTTTTCTTTTTCTTAGCTCTACTATCTTTTTTATGCTGCTATCAGCTATAGTAATTCTGAATGCTTATTTTCCATCTGTGTATAACAGGCTCTATTCATGCAAAACCCTTCAAGGATCAAACTTCCTGATCTCCTTAAGCCAGTCAATATGAATATAAATCCAGTGAATATCCTCATTCTTTTAGATCTTCCATGAAATAAATGGTACACATATGTGGCTGTTCATCAGAATTAACTGGAGATCTTTGTAAAAATACATACTTTTATGAACTCAGCCTTGGAAATTCTGATAAAGGATTTATAGGACAGAGGAATTGTATTTTTTTATAAAAATCCCTGTGATTCAAAAAGCATTTCAGCTAAGACACCACTTCCCTAAGTGCATAGCTTAATTTTTTAAATAGAGTATTCCCTAGTAGGGGTTGTCAAAAATTAGTCTAAAAAAGTGATATGGGTTAAAAACAAAAGGTTTTTCCTTGAAATCTTTGGTGAGAATTAAGTTGATTTGCTTCAACTATTTATATCCTGAAAATATATGTAGCTAAGAAAGGTGCAAAAACTACTGAGACCGTGAATATCAAACTGATTCACACCTCAGAGAAAAGATAAAAAGCTTTACCTATGGATAGAAAACCCAAATAAGAGAACTTATTCACTGTCTGTGTGGAGGATATTTAGTACATTATTAAAATCATGTGTCATGAATCCAGGCCCTTATAAAACTTTTTAATTGGTTATGCATAATTGCAACTTATGATTTTTCTGTTGTGTTTCCAGCACAGTGATGCGGTCCATGACCTTCTTCTGGATGTGATCACATGGGTTGGAATTTTGCTGTCCCTTGTTTGTCTCCTGATTTGCATCTTCACATTTTGCTTTTTCCGTGGGCTCCAGAGTGACCGTAATACCATCCACAAGAACCTCTGCATCAGCCTCTTTGTAGCAGAACTGCTCTTCCTGATAGGGATCAACCGAACGGACCAACCAGTAAGGAGCTGACATTGATATTACTCCAGAATTTCTCCACTTCCAGCTGTTCAATACTAGAAATATTCATGTCTGAAAATATCCTCTCTTCCAGTTGTCTAAGATAAATACTAATTTTCAGATCTTATTCAGTTTTCCCTTTCTCATGTCCCATTGTCATAAAGAGGCGGGGAATGTTATGGATGTATGAATGTACATTTCTTCAGAAATTCTCTTCATCTACTTGGCTGCTGTTTATCTGCTTGCCTGTTTAAAGAACTTTGTCTCTTCATTAGTCTTTTTTTCCTTTAATTTTTAAATTACAGAGCTGAATATTGAGGAAAGTGAAATAAAATCATCCGGGGGAATGGAGGAGGATCTTTTCTAACAGATATAATTGTTATTTTTTGAAGTTTATAATATGCTTTTAAAACATAATGGTTATTATATTTAAAATTGCGTGTCTAAAATGAATTTTTTAATTGTCATATTTTGAAAAATAGTTCAAACTGTAGTTCGTTTTTAGAATATGTAAAGTCTTCCCAAATTTTGTCTGTCACTTTGTATTTGCTCAAGTTCTGTTCTCATCTTTACGTGTTAACTTCGTACTTTACTACTGTCTACATTTAATCATGTCAAGAAGGGAAGGGAGAGAGGGAGGGAAGAAAGAAACAGCACTAGCCAACTGTTCTTGGTAAAACCAAATGAAAATTATGAATAACAGATAGCATCTAATATGTTGCACAAACTTCATGCTCACTTATAATTTTTGTGAGGCCCTTTCTATTTACTTAAGATTCGTGCACACAGGGCAAGTTTGTTCTCATGACTAAAACTGCAAATGAAAAGAAAACTTTCATTTTTTAGAAGATTTGTAGGCATAATAAATAATTCCTTCACTTATGCTGTTCTCTGGTATATGTCCATATGTATGGAGGACTTTAGAATAAAAATGCAGTTGGCTTCATGTTTGTGATTACACATTCATGATTAATGGCTGGAAAGGGTACAATTATGACGATTATACTTTTAATTGGTATCATGCACAAATGTGACAGCTTTTCCCATAAATGCATACATATGAATAAGCAATCAAAGTGCACATTTCTTCTCCCCAAAAAAGTAAAGGCTTCTGATAACAAAAATTAATAGTTGAAGTTCTAACTCTAAAAAGCAAGAAGTGGAAAACTGTGATTTTTCCAAGAAGAAATCATTTTAATCTCTTGTTAACCTGCAATTCAAATGCTTTTTGATTTCTTTTCATTTAAAAACCTTATTCTTATTTTTGTTTCCGGATGTTACATATGGTATGACAAATTTCACCAAATGTGGCATACTGCACAAAACTAATTTCTGACAAGTAGCATAAGAAACAATGATTGGTATGAAAAACTTGGGTAGAATGCAGCTCAGCCCAACTTGTCTTTACTGTTGTTGCTGGATGGGTGTCCTCTTCCTGCATCCCACGTAATGGTTAGGCTCTGCTTTCTCTCTAGACCCCCTCACATTTGACTTCCTTATCTCCCCTTCATTGTCATCCTTCTAACCCAATGAAATTGACTGGCCCTTTGTCTCATTTCTCAAGGATCATACTCAGCAATGAATCCATCCTCATCTGATCATTTCTATAAATTTGTTGCCCTTCTCTAGCAGGAGCTATAGTTTTTAGGTAGGATTTCTTAGAAAAACTGAAGAAATCCAGAGGACTAACCATTTCAGGAACTGACATAAGAAAATGAATGTATGGTCATCTAAAGCTTGTGGTAACTTAGAAACTTTGCCAACATAAGGGGGTCTGCCCTTTTTTGGGGGGGAAGATTAGCCCTGAGCTAACATCCTCCACCAATCCTCCCCTTTTTGCTGAGAAAGACTGGCCTTGAGCTAACATTCCTGCCCATCTTCCTCTACTTTATATGTGGGACACCTGCCACAGCATGGCTTGACAAGCAGTGCATAGGTCTCCACCCAGGATCTGAACTGGCAAACCCTGGGCCACTGAAACGGAATGTGTGAACTTAACCACTGTGCCACCAGGCCGGCTGGCTGCCTTTTTTTGACCAAGTTTGTCTAGACTAACATTTAGTACGATAATAAAAAATGAGAGAAAGAAAACAATTCTGGAACACTTTATTTTAACCAGACTTACTTTCATACTTGTGCACCGTGAACTTCCCAATGCCACCTTAAATCCTTTCTGAAACAAAGTAGGGAAGAAATAAACAAGCAATTAATAATAATTAATCCACAATTAATTATATTATTTAGTTTTAAGAGCTTTTAGTCTCCTTGTTTTTAATGTTTCTCTTTCATTTACAATTGAAGAACTTAATATGTTAGTACACATGTGATTATCACCAAGAAAAAGATCTATTTTAAAACCTTTAGACTAATCTTAGTAATAATTATCAATGGGCGCTTATTAGAACTTTTTCCTAAATGTTATGATCTCTTCGTATTATAATGCTATGCTGTCATCCATAAGCCATTATTAATAAAATGTTAAATACAGTTTTCAAGGTAGGTTATATTAAGTTTTGATATCTGAATTTTAAGAATCATGTCTACATTGTTCTTTTGCAGACCTATTTTATTACTGCAGTCTTGATAAATAGTTTAATTTTGTGGCAGTTGATGATGTATCATTTGGTAATTATTTGGCTGAATTGTTGTTCCTTTTTTAGATTGCCTGTGCGGTTTTTGCTGCACTCTTACATTTCTTCTTCCTGGCTGCCTTCACCTGGATGTTCCTGGAGGGCGTGCAGCTCTATATCATGCTGGTGGAGGTTTTTGAGAGTGAACATTCCCGCAGGAAATATTTTTACCTGGTTGGCTATGGGATGCCTGCGCTCATTGTGGCTGTGTCAGCCGCAGTAGACTACAGGAGTTATGGAACAGATAAAGTGTGAGTTTATGTTTTCTTTCCATTTTTTCTCTCTTTTTAAATCTGTTTGAAATAAAATCTTTGGATTTCCTTGGAAATTAAGATCTTTATATCACCTCACAGCAATAAATAATATAACTGGAAAAGCAAATGTAATTCAACTCATGATTTTACTTTTGTTATGATGTAAAAAGAGAAAAAAATCCCTGAGAGTCAGTATGATGCCATTTTAAAACAGCCTAATTTTTCCACATCTGTGTCTTAACCTTGCGTAGTTATAAAGAGATGATCATTTTAATATTTTTCAGAGCCTTGAGACATTTGTTAAATGAAGAACTAGCTATATTGAAAACTGGGTATTCAGAGGCCGGTGTAATCTCTGACATTAATGGCTTCTCTTCTTCCTAACCTGTCAGTTCTAGTCACTGGAAACACATTTATAGCATTAATAGGAAGATAGACTATAAGAGCAGGGGCAGCTTGTGTTTTTCCTTTGTTTTTTCCTATTGGGGTATAGTGATGAATTTTATTTTCAACATACCTTCAAATTGCTGAGACATACACATAGGGATGTCCAGCATACTGGAAAGGAATTCAGCGAAAAATATTTTTATAATCCACAGCAGTGTAACAGTTAGGATCCTAAGAATGGATGAAAGTTTCAATAGAAAAAGATTAGAAACAAGACCAAGATGAATCTCTGATGAATACCCACATTTAAGACACAGATTAAAGAGGAAAAATAAAAATAGAGGAAGAGAAGAGATGACTAAAGCCTTGAAAGTGAACCATGAGGAAAGTGAGAAGAAAGTTTCAAGAGGGTGATTCAAAACACCACCCATGGTGTTTTAAAATGTCAAAGGTAATTCAAGTAAGATAAGCTCTGAGGAAAAATCATTTGCCCTTTGCAGCAACTATTTTGATAAAGTGCTGGAAGCAGAAGCCAAATTGGAAGGTGTGAAAAGATAAGTCAGTGGCGAGAAGGTAGAGTGTTCAAGTATTATCTACACCCTGAAAATGTCTGCTTGAGAAATAGTGAAAATATTAACTTGTAATCACAGTGATGAAGAAGAATTTTAAAAAGTGAAGTCCCTAGAATGTCGAGGGTGGGAAGAATCAAGATAATAGGAGACTAATAGAGAGAAAATATCTTATGCCTCATTTGTATTATATATATAGGTTGAATGAAAGGGAAAAGTTGTAGGGGGATAGAAAGGTATAAGATTAGGAAAACCTTGATTTAGAACTGAAAGTGGCCTTAGAATTCACTTAGTCCAAGGCATTAATTTTACAGATCAAAAAAATCAAGAACCATATAAATTAATTGCCTTGCCTGTGGTTATGGTGCCAGACAATGGCAGACGTGTGATAAAACAAGTCAGGTTTATTTCCACTAAACTAGGATGTTTTTAAAATAGTAAAATGACCTCTCCTGGGGTGAGTGTGAAGGAAAGTACAGATAAGATAAATTTCAAAGCGGAGGGACTTTTCCATCAAGTAGGAGATGCTGACTCTTGCTGAGTGAATAGGTGAGGTCACATTGAGAGGACAGGAGATTTGAAAAGCTCTGAAATGAGCACTATGGAAAAATGTGTTAAGGTGCCAATTAAACATTAATACAAAGATTTCCAAGCAGTAGTGAAGGCTCAGATGAGGTTAGATACATCAATTTGCACAGAAGGTAATAAGCCAAATTTCATGACTTTCCACCAGCAATCAGCAGCCTGAATATGCTGCCAATAAAGCAGCTCGCTTCCCAGAAGAGAGGATTCATAAGGTGGGAATGACAAGAAAAGGACTCCAGGAGTATTGGGAGCATAGTTAAAATAGAATATGTATTTGTGCAGAGGCACCAACAATGTCAGTAAAAGAAGACCGTCTCATTTCTGTCGAATTTTTTTCTGGAGTACAGTCACAGGCTATATAAAGCCATTTGTCTAAATGTAACTAATAGGAATTATTTCTTAATATAACCTTTATGAATTGTGATCAAATCTGTGTTCATTTTCCCAGTGACAACTGTGGAGCAGATTAGGATTAGATAAAAAATTATCTGGGTTTGCCTCTAAAGACATCTTAGGGGAGAGGGATTAGGTAGGTCATAGGATCTTTAAAACTAACTTTCATTGATATAATTCACATACCACAGAATTCAGTCTTTTAAAGTATACAGTTCAATCATTTTTAGTACATTCACAGTGGTATGCACCCATAACCACTATCTAATTTTAGCACATTTTCATCACCCTAAAAAGAAACCCATTAGTGGTCATTCCCCTTAGATCATAGGACTGTCATTTTCATTAATGCATTTCTCCTCGAAGAAATTAAATTGGATGCTACCATTATTTGTGACCTTATATGACTTCAAATATTGTTCTTAAGTAGCTCAGTTTTGCTCTCTTGCAGTTCTTCATTTGCATTTATTTTTGTTTTATGTTGATATTTTTCTCTTTAGATATTTGCAGATTTTCCTGTTACTGAAATGACTCAACTTATTTGCTTTGTGTTTTAGTCATTTATTTTGACACAAATGTCATTTTCTGGATAGTAGGAATCCATCTTTTCTTAGAATCAATAATATGTGGTCTCTTGTGACTTTGTTAAAGCTTTGGCCATCGTTGTTTGAATTTCCTGCACCATAACTGGAAGCTCTCCTTTACTGTCGTTAGTACTGTGTGGAATAGAGGCTAATTTATTGCCCAGGCACTGATTTAAAACAAGCCTTAATTATAGTTCAGTTTCGCAATTATGGTTTTTCCTAACAGAGAGAAACAAAACAGATATAGAGAAAGGGGAGGGTAGATGAAAGAGGGAGAGAAAAGGATAGGGAAAATTGCATTAAAATTCTGTCACAGGCAGGCAGAAAGCATTTAGAGTCGCGTTTGTACATTTTAAAATAAATTGTCCACAGACAGACTTTCAGAATACGTGAAAAAAATGTTTAACTTCTACCCTTTGGGAATTCATCCAACCCAATATCTATACAGTGCTATTTGGCCCTTTGAAGGAGCCCATGTTGAAAAAAAGAAATATTATTCAGTCATTTGTATTTACTTGAGAAGCTGAAAAGAACGGGTCATGTTTCCATCAGGACTTTCATCAAGATATCTTCTAAGAAAAATATAAGCAACGAATTTTTATACAACTTGAAGGATTTCTGCATATAAATTATATATCTTGTAAGGATTTCTGCATATAGAATTATATATCTTGTTCCTTATTAGCAAATCTTTGATGTTCCAGTTTTTGTTACTGTTGTTTGTTGCTTTTATTTTATTTCAAATGGCATTTCCCTCTCCGTGCTTATCATATGATTCTTTGTTTTCATGTAAGTCTACTATCTCAAGTTTTGGGAGTCTTTTTCTTTTTTCTTTTCTTTTTTTCTTTTCTTTTTTGCCAGTATTACCTTCTAATGTGCTACATTGATTTTATTTTAATACTAATATATATAGTTCACAGTCTTAAATAAACTGGAATTAGCCAGAATTCAGAGACATTTTGTCAGCCATTTTTAATAAATTCTTATTAAGCTCAATACAAAA
This sequence comes from Equus asinus, assembly GCF_041296235.1. Taxonomy (NCBI): domain Eukaryota; kingdom Metazoa; phylum Chordata; class Mammalia; order Perissodactyla; family Equidae; genus Equus; species Equus asinus. Next base: position 114,202,009 of record NC_091792.1, on the reverse strand, counting down.
ATTGTAAATTTTTGTGTCTGGCAAGTCTGTGTCACTTATTTTTGGAACTTTATTACTATTAAATTTTTACTCCTCAGTCTCAATCACTTAGAGTACATCTAGAATAAAACCATTAAATATATGTTACAATAATCCAAATAGTAGACATTTCTTCCTTTTCTCTCTTCTTAATATACTTAATTGTATTTTATTATACTGACGATGAGGTTTGATTTCTGAAACCTTTAATAATAATGGTGATAGTTTACATTTCCAAAAAATAGAGAATCATATCAATGGTAGGAGATAAAATTGTTTTTGTAGGTTAAATAAATGTTATTTTGGTACAGATAGATGTAACTATCATATTCCATCTGGCTGCTGGATTAGCGTGTGTTTTTCTATGAAATGTTATTAGGGCTGTTGAGTTGATTATTACGTACAAAACACATACTCACACACAAAGCATACATAATTTGATTTTGAGAAGTTTGCTTATTTTGCCATCAATTTGCAATGCTTGTAAGAGAATCTTATTATTTTCTGATGTTTATGAAATCTTTTTATCTGTACTGACATTATTCTCGAGAATGTACTTAGAATTACGTTTAGTACTATAATTAGACATTTAAAAAATCCAATTAAAAGACCAATACAGTCATTTTTTAAAAAAAATAACTCTCAGCTAGTGGAACACAGGTCTAAATTGCAGTGTTAACAATGGGCATTTATTCCATTTTGTCTCTGTTTTCATAGCTTCTCTTAGTTTCTCTTATCCTGCTATTCATATGGATATTTAGCACAGCCAGCCAGTGTGCTACTGTCAGAAGATAAAGGCTGGCATTGACTTAACGATAATTCAAACAGGACTGATTTGGAAATTCAGTGCTAAATACTTTGATTTTATGACCTGAAACTAATCAGTTCATTTAAACTTTAATTACCTCAATATTACCAAAAATGCAAACTGAACAGTTCATTTTTATTTAAAGAAAAAACTCAAATTTATAGTTTATAGCGCTTTCCTCACAATCTAAGTACACAATGACAGAAGCCATCGTTAGCATGGTGGATAGATTGGAAAAGGATTGGAAGTACGTTCCAGGAGGATGGAGGGTACTGGGAGGAAGTACAGCCCAAGAATCACCTAAGAGTTCAAGATGGGCTTGAAAATTGGTAAGGGATTTCTGGAAGATGTAGCTTAGGTCATGAACATTTATAATAGATCAGGATATCCTTGAGTACTAGAATCGATAGCCAAGCTCTTAAAAATAATTGAAATAAAATTTTATGATCTGAAAATTATTATAAATCATCTATTAAGTCTTAGATTTGTCTCTGTAGCTCACTAGTTTAAGAACAGCTCTAAAAGAGGTCATTTTCCCTCTGCCAGTTAAAAGCCCCCAAATTTCTTTATTTTCATTTCATTATCTAAGTAGCATAATCATTTGGGTAGAAAAGTGATTATTGACTTTTAAAAATACCAAATTACGGAATTATTCAAGAAAGATCCTAGCAAAGGAACATTGAACTGGACAGTATCTGCAAATTATATGCACAGGTTTATGTAGTACATTTCACAATTTCTTAGCTCTTCAACTCACTGATAGAAAATTCTATATTCATTTGGAGTGTTTCTCTAAGCATATTATCATATGATGTTGTAAAATGTTGTTTCTTGTAACATTTCATTGACATGAAGCATTTACCTTGTTGAACATATTATCTCCAGGTTTATTGGACTCTAACATGACCAGTGGGAAATAGTACAGATAATGAAGTGTTTCTCATTAATATATCAAGATAATCATTCAATATGCATGTGGGGAGTGCTGTGTATATTTACATGTTATTTTATTAAAGGCCAAGAGCATTTTTCACATGTATGTGTATATTTTACGTGTACTGGAGATTGAGGTCTTATTGTGTCATCATTTTATTACCCAGGAACCCTATGATTGCACAGAAAAATTATCACCATATGTAGGAATTTTGGGCTGAGAGTAATTTTTCTGTTAAGGAGTTAGCCATACCGAAAGTATATCAGAGAACATCAGGACTTCTCTCTTGTTATTATCAAATGTGATTAAATGTTGGCCTTAAAGTTGAATGTTAAACATGAGTTCTTATTGGAACCAAGGAAATATGATAACTTCCACATCTAGAGATCACTTTATATCATAACTTCACCCACTAGAAGGTTGCAATTAAAAAGACAGATATTAACACGTTGGTGAGGATGTGGAAAAATTAGAGTCTTCATATTTTGCTGGTGGCAGTATAAAATGGTGCAGCTAGCTACTTTGGAAAACAATTTGACAGATCTTCAAAATGTTAAATATAGTTATCATATGCTGGTATGATATAGTATCATACCATATCGTATCATATCATATCATAGCAGCCATTCCACTCCTAGGTATTTACCTAAGAAAAATGAAAACATAGATTTACTCAAAAACTTGTATATAGCAGCATTGTTATATTAGCCAAAAAGTGGAAACACCCAATATCCATCAACTGATGAAAAGATAAATAAAATACGGTACAGTCATGTGCCACATGACAACATTTCTGTCAATGATGGACCACGTATGTGACAGGGTCCTGTAATGTATAGCCTAGGCGTGTAGCAGGCTGTACCATTGAGGTTTGTGTAAGTATTGTAGGGGAGGAAGAAATTTCCCTCTACCCTTCTAGGTTCTTCTGGCTGGTCTAAGAGTTAAATTGACATGAGACAAATTAACAGGAAAAAAACAAACAAAAGTTTAATAAGATGCATACATGGGAGAAACCCAGGAAAACTGAGTAACTCACTAAAATGGGCAAATCTCTCAGCTTAAATACCCATCCTCAGCTAAAGACAAAAGAAGATGTAGAGGTGGGGAGAGTCAGGGACTTCACAGGGAAGGAAGGTAATTCACAGGTAGGTGAAAAGGAGCAAACTTTTGGAAAACAAGTCTTTGGCCACACAGAAACAGAACAACACGGAGGGGAGCCCAACAAACAGGCTTTTCTAGGTTACCCCCTGTCTACCACTTAGTTCATGTTATGCTAAGGTGATAGCTCACTTCCTGAGACAGGTGTTTTATCTGAATTCTTTTAGACAGCTAAAGGGGAGATAACTAGAAAAACTTTGAGTCCTTTGTTTCTTAAAAGTAATCAACCTAAGATAATCCTCATTTAAAGAGACACATTTTGAGGTGGCAAATTTTGTTCCTGACGTTCAGTACACACTGTGATGTTCACATGACAAAATTCTCATAACGAGTCCCTGTCATTAAATGACACATTACTGTATATCTATATGATGGATTATTATGTGGAAGTGAAAATGAATGAAGCATTGATACATTCTACGAAGTGAATATACCTTAAAAACATTATGTTAAGTGAAAGAATCCAGTCACAAAAGACTGCACATTGTATGATGCCATTTATCTGAAATGTTCAGAATAGGCAAATCTTTAGAGACAAAAAGTATAGTGGTTGCTAGGACTGGGAAGAGAGTGGGGAAGCCCTTGGGAGTGAATATGGTAGAGACAATGGAAAGTGACTGTAGATGGGCACAGGGTTTCATTGTAGTGCCATGAAAATATTCTAAAGTTAGATTATGGTAATGATTTTGAAACTTTTAAATATACTAAAAACTATTGACTTGTACACTTTAAATGGATGATTTACAGTATATATAAATTATATTGCAATAAATCTCTTTACTAACTAAAATTTTTGCTAACTTATCAAGAGCTGACCTTATATTTAGAAAGATATAATATTTTTACTTGAGACATGCTTCAGCAATCTGGGCTTTAAGTACAGTATATAAATTTTTCATCTATTCATTGAGAATTTATGACTGTCCACAAAGCTATAGCTTTTATTTATTTTATAATTTTTATCTTTATTCTCTTTGAGAAACACATTGTGGCCCCAGGGACTTTGGAGTTAAGTAGACTGGAATAAAATTCAGGTTGAACTAATTATTAGCCATGTGGCTGTGGGCAAGTCACTTATTTTCCCTGAGTTTCACTTTCTAATCTGTCATGTGGGGGTTGTTATATACGTACCTTGCAAGACTATTGCAAAGTTTGAAACTATGTGTTTGTGACTGTGTGTATGAGTATATACATATGTATATGTGTGTGCATATATATGTATAAAAATTTAAGTATCTATGTATATAAAGTGGCATATATAAACATTTATTAAGTTAGAGCTATTATTAATACTGGTACTATTATTTGGCTGATACAAATGAAGGAATACAAACTTTATGATTAGTAACATTGTTTTAATTATAAAATGAATTGTATTAAAATCATCCATTTATAAGAGTAGTGATCACAGTTCCTAATGCTACTGCCTCCTGTTAATTTAAACAACATGGGACCATTGGAATTATTCCAACACTTAGTATTAATAAATTATAACAGCGCTATTCTTACCACTGTCGTCCACCATAAAAATGTAGGATGGGGCTGGCCCCGTAGCATGGTGGTTAAGTTTGGCATGCTTCACTTTGGCAGCTGGGGTTCGTGGGTTCAGATCCCAGGCGCAGACCTACACCACTAGTCAGCCATGCTGTGGCGGTGACCAACATACAAAATATAGGAAGATTGGCACAGATGTTAGCTCAGGGCTACTCTTCCTCAAGCAAAAAAAGAGGAAGATTGGCAACAGATGTTAGCTTAGGGTGAATCTTCCTCAGCAAAAAAAAAAAAAAGTAAGATGTATTTTACTGAAGAAATAGTGAAACCCTTATTTAAAAAAAATAACATTGAGAACATGAAGACAACATAACCTATATTTGATGTATTAGAGCCAGTGTAGAATTCTAATGTTCAAAATTGTAGCTAAATCACCAATGCTAGTCTTGACTACTATTGATCGCACTCCATTCCTGTATTACTCTGTCAACCTTTTTTCCAGTTCATGCACTTGCTCACAAAATGTTTCAAGATTAGATGCATGAGTGTGCTGTGATCAAAATGGCATTAAAGAAATTTTTAGACATATTACGTAGTGAGCTTATTATACTTCACGTTTGTATCTGTCTCTTTTCCTCTTCTCTTCCTTCTTTCTTGCCCCAATTCTCATTATTCCTTCTTTTCTCTGTCAAGCTTGCCAGATATATGTAGTACAAATATAGAGAGATCTCCATATGGTGCAGGGAAAAGAAGATTATATAGTTCACAAACTCTTGTAAACAACCTGATATAATGAAGCCTTATAAATTTCATGTTCTAATAATAACCAAGGATTTTGTCTATGATTTAGGGTCCTGAAAAAATTAAGCAAATACACTTGCTAATTTATAGTACTTTGAAAAACTTGTTAATAGTCAGATGTCTACTTTGATAAGAGTGTATTAAACAGGCAACAAAACAGAATGTATCCTAAAGTATTTTAAGGTCACCACATTAAACATGCTAACTTTGAATAAAAACTACACTCTGATAGTGTTACTGGTATCTAAAAGCATTTTAAAACATGTTTCATGTGATATTTATATATGTTGCACAACTGGCCTTACCATTTTTCTAAATACAGAATCATGTGCTTTTAAAATAACTAATGATAATAAAATGATGAGTAGTTTAATATTAGAAGAGAGTAAACCTTAGAAGTATGATTTTCTATGGTCCTGTTTTGAGAAAGTAATTTAGTTCATTATTTTATTTTTCTCTTTTCTGATTAAACATGAAGGTGGTACTTGTTGGATTGGTAATTGACATTTTTATGGAAGACTGATCCAGATATCCACATCTTTATTATTTAATTTGTAATGATGTTTCCTATATTTTGGAAGACAATAATTCTGAAAAAGAGTAATAATTTATTCTTATCATTAGCACAAGAGTATTCTTTAGAGTATTCAACCAATAAACTTGTATTAATGCAGTGTCTTCATCACATATGTAACAATATCTGCTGCTGTTATAATTAGTAAAAAATGCTACAAAAAGAATTTTAATGACATTTTTATATTAGATAAGTGAAAAAGTCAAGGTTTTGTTATATGACAAGTGCTCCTCTGAACTCCAGAATATATCTGGTATCATAAGATTTTTCAGTATTGCTTCAAATAAACGTGTAGTATCGTCAGAATACACTTGCTTTTTCAACTGCAGGTCATCTCTTGTTACAGTACTATTATAAACATAACTTACAGTTTTATGCATGTGACAGAATTTCTTTTTTAAAAAAGAAATTGGCATAACTTAGAAATTAAACAAGAATGGCCTATTAAAATTAGTGATTTCACAAATTAAATGTTGCTTGGTAGATAAAAGCAATTTTCAGATAAATCTTATTCTTCAATAGCGGGTCTATCTGGCCATTTGCAGACTGGACTTTATTTTTCTTAGTGCAGTAAGTTGTTCCTGCAGTATTTGTTTTACTAATCTAGCCTGGTCTCGCCTTAACCAGTGGTTTTGCATTGTATCCAAGCGGCATTGAATCACCTAGGCTTATAGAATGCTATAAAGTGCAATATATGTGCCTAGGCATGCAATACACACCCCACGTAACATAATATACATGTAATATACACTCCTTCACCTTAATGCCAGAGTGAATTGTTTCAGCATTGACACATGGAATTCAGGGCGGGAATCATGCAAACTTTTAAGGTAGTTAATGGGAAAGATGGGAAATACAGAAAGCCTTGAGAAATTCAGCATGTGGCCAAAAACAACAGCAGGTGTGGCCATATGGCAATCAAATTAGAAAAAGGATTCTTGCCACACTGCCTTCCAGAAGATAGTCAAGCCCAGGCGGCCCTCATGGAGGGATGATTTACTCAGTACATTTTAAGTGTTTCATATTGCCTCTTTCACTGTTCAATTCTGAAGGGAATTTAAATTTATTGTACCAAAGAGATAGTGAAGAATTTTCTTGAGGAATAAAAATAATAACTTTCAAAGTAATTGCATGTCCACATTTAGAGATCACTATGCCAAAAGCACATTTATTTGCAAATAAAGCATTTGCTAAGCTGAGACTGTTTTCAAAAAGGTAAAGCATTGTAAGGCTAACATTTAATGACGTTATTTTATTTTAACAAAACATTTGGTGATATTAAAGTTTTAAAATTCCATACTTAGTCCAAGATACTCTGTAACAATATAACTAAAATTATTTCTTTAAGAAGTCGTTAGCCTGTAGAATAACATCTTTTAGAAGTTCTTGAAGCACGTTTTCCTTTAAAAAGAATTTGCTAAAAATGTGTTTTAGTTCTCAGATTAGCTCTCGAGAACTTGTTTGACCTACAAAATAACAGGGACTGTACTATTAACAGTTGATTTTAAATGTGTTATTAGTATTGTATCATGTTGTTATAATTTCAGCAACATTCTTGTCCTCTGTGGGGTTGGGAGGAAGGCAGCTGAGTGGGTTCTAATCTGGGGAAATGTCCATGCTTTGTCTTTTATCGTTTTTGTCTTGAGGGAAAATATAGTTTTTGTTGAGAAGCCAGAGAGACCTGTGAACATTTCCCCTGCTCTGGTACCCCCCCACCCCTTGCCCAAACACATTCCTTTATTAGGGTGGTAACAAACTAGCAGAATGAAGACAATGTTCATAGTTCAACCTCTGAGTTCTTTGGTTTGTTTCTGTTTATTGGCAACATCACACTCTTATTTTTCATGACCAAATTTTTTTGAACAACGGCACAATAGAAAGATAGCTAATTATTCAAACTAATGGCTAATAGTTTAACGATTAATTGCTTCCCTAACACCCTTTTTTTCAAATGGGATTATATGTTTATTTTGAATAATGAGAAATTATCTCTCTGTATGAAAACATGAACTTGTAGTCAGTTTCTTACTGGAGTACAAGTATTATATTTCTATTGAAGTTAGTTTATTTAACACATTAGAAGGAGGCCAGATTTTGTTGTTTTGAAATTGATTTTTTTCGGAGAATTGGGTTTCTTTGCTTCTTGGTTTTTGTTCTTTTGGCTTAGAAATCTAGCCTTTAATCTTTTTAAAAAAAATTTCAAGTTACAAGAAAGTGAAAAAATAAATAAAATAAACATCACTGCCTCCATGACACAGATGTTAAAACTGTTAGTATTTTGGCACATTGCTTTCAGTAATTATTAAAATAAGATGTATGGCTAAAGCCCCTTTGGTCCACTTCTAGTCCTCTCTGCATTCATGTAAAAGGCAACCACTAACATGAGGTTGGTGATTTTTGTTCCCCTTTCCATTTAAAAAAATTACATGTATATATGTATCTATCATAAATATAGTATATTATTTTAAGTAATTGAAATATATATAAATATATACCAATATATCAATCACACACTTGAAAATATATATTATATAATAATACTATATGTTCATATAAATATATATCAATCACATACTAAAAATAATACTGTATATTATATATATATGTTAAAAGGTATGTGGTATATATTCTTCACTTTGCTCTTTCACTTAACTTTGTTTTTGTGATCTATCTTATTGACATCTGTAGACTACTTCCTTGCTTTTAACTGTTTTATAACATTTCATCATATGAAAAGAAAACATTTTATTTATCCCTTCCTCTTTTGATGGACATTTATAAATTCTTTCCTTAGCAGCTTTTCTGGTATTCCATTATTGCTGAGGTTTAAGTAACATTTTCATAATGACGGAATCATTTAGCTACTTAGGATTTGCAGGTTTAGACTACTTAGCAAACCACTCTCGAATATTTTCCACTGGAGATGTTTTCTTTTTTAATTATGCCTCAAATATAGCAAAATGGCAAATAATTCAAGATATGATTTTTAACATCAAATGTAATTTGTTCAAAATTTACATTAATCTTTCTCATAACTAGTCACTTCCATTTTGTCTTCCTGTCATCCTGAAGAATGAAAATGTAATTTCCCAGGGGCTTTAAAAATTGGGGGAGTATTAAATGTAGCTGAAATTAAGTGATTAATAATTTACTTTTGGGTCATGAATCAACTTCATGGGATGCTAAGGATCATTTGCAAGCCCAGAAGCACTAGCAGTAACAATGCACTTTTTAAGACTCAGGAACTCTCAAAGGTTGGCTGCCCAACCTAATTAAACTTCAATCTTCTGATACCAAATTTATTTCTTCTTTGTACTGAATTTCCTCAGATCTTCTTGACAGGAAAATGTCACTTTCCCTGACAGCTGATAGACAGGTTATGTAGCACCATAATTGGAGAGAAAAGGATAGCTTAAAGCTACTCGATTTAATGGCTATGCGTATGGCTTTTTCGTTCTTTCCTTTACTTTTTTTTAAGGTTTCTGTGACAGACACAAAGGGCCTTCGCAAATAGGCCCAGTGCCATTTTTTTCCTGCTTCCTCCGGGGGTAATTATCTTACTCCATCAATAGTGCTGTCAGAAATTGGGCACATAATTCAGCATTTAAATGAACAAGCAATGTAATATTTCCTGTCTCCCAGTGGAATGCACTGCAGCTCACATTCTTCTCTGTCACTCACTCACTCTTGATGTATGTCCCATACCGGTCCTTGAAGGCCTTCTCTCCCTTGTGTTTCATTGCAGATGTTGGCTCCGACTTGACACCTACTTCATTTGGAGTTTTATAGGACCAGCGACCTTGATAATTATGGTAAGAACTCCTAATTAACTATGTGTTTCCCAGGTCAAGAAATAAAACTTTCACTATCCCTGTACTGGCTATCTTTAGTTTACATAGATTAATTTGAGGAATGCATGTACTTATTTGACCCTACATAACTCAGGCAATTAGACACTCATTATAGTCTACTTTTATATTGTAAAATACTTAATCAAAACCGTTGGGAAAAGAAAACATGCATTTGCAAGAGTTTATGCAGTGCTATAGCTCCTCAGGAGCCTAATCCAACATAATCCATTTGGTTTTATAGGTTTTTGGACAATGGTGACTTCAAGTTTGACAACAATACATTTCCTTTCTTTTTCATTTGGATAATTTGAATTATGAATGGAAACAGAAATTGGGATGCTTTTCCTGCAAAGTACCTTCCTGTTCCTTCCAGTTTTGTTTTATATTGTGTATATTGAAAAATTTTAAATTTAGAAGGATGTCACTTTAGACAGGCACAAACAAACATTCTGTAGTCATTCTTTTTTATTTGTAGATGCATAATATCTTGATTTCAAATCTGATTTATTTATCCTAATTTAGATATAATTGTTGGTATCATTAACATACCTATCATTTTAAAATACAAAGTTGCTATCCATTTTTTGAATAAAATAGGCACTTGATTTTGAATAAAATATAGGTCTACAGTTCATTCTCTGAAATCCTGTGGGCCAGGTATATTTTGAAGTTCAGAAATTTTTCAGACTTTAGAAAGGTAACGTGTACATGTACTGCATATTATGTAGTGTCCCTCGTGGGGAATAAGCAGTTGCCCAAAATCAAACATATCAACCGAGACTCACAGTAGGGACTAGGCAGGACTCTGAAACCAAACACAGTAATAATTCAGCAGGAAAAAATAGGAAAAGTAAGAGCAAATAGAATAAAGATATGAGGAGCCTTATGTCCATGACAATCAGGTTTCCCCACCAAATGGTTCAGTTCTGGTTAGGCTTTTTGGCTACCCAATGAATGTTTTAAAACTTTCACTTTCAGAGTTTTTGGATTTGATAAAGGATTGTAGACCTGTATCCTTGAGAGAACTTCAGTGGGCCTTAGAATTGGACGTTCCTGGTCCCCACCAGTCCCAAGTTCTGAAATATATAAACAAATCAGGTGATAAATGGCAATTCAATATGTGATTTCACTTCAGTTTACATACATGTAATATACAAGATTTACACTGGAGTGTTTTTTTGTTTTGTTTTAAGTCATATGCTCTCTCTGTAATATAACAATCTCATTGGTGGTTACCTCTCCTTAAATCCTAGTTTATTTTAACATCAAAATTTAACCAGCATTTTATAATCCTTTTGATGTAGCTATTCAAAAATATATTGATTTTAATATTTTTGGTTTTGTATTGTAGCATTTGAAAATATATCCCTTAATGATAAATTAGGGCCATGTGCAGAGGGTGGAAATAATTACACACCTAGAATAATTATTGTGGTTTTTTTTTAAGGTATGCTTGGCTTTGAGTTGTTCTGCAATTTCCGCAGTATCTTTCCCACTGCTGCTGATTTTATATTTGGGTGTATTTGCCCTCACAGTGCTTTGTAACTCATTGGTATCCCAATTCCCCAAACTGACTTCTTGCCTTTACTAAAATACTAGGCAATCATCTATGAATCAATCCCTTTAAAAGTATAGTGAGAGCTAATTTCCCAAAACAACTCATTTGTTATGGAGAATAGACTTACTTTTTTTCTACTGCAGCTATGCTATATAACAATACCTTTTATATTCCAGCTTAATGTCATCTTCCTTGGGATTGCTTTATATAAAATGTTTCATCATACTGCCATTCTGAAACCTGAATCGGGCTGTCTTGATAATATCAAGTAAGTGATTTTTCTTTTTGTTTTCTTTAGGCTGCCTTACTTTTGTACTTTAAACTATCCTTACTTTTAATTGTATTGAAATCTTATGACAAAATGTTAAAGATCAGTGTGTTGTCTTTGCTGAATAACATCATTTATTGACTGTTGAGGTGACTTGATCAGCTTGAAAATAAGTATAATGAAGCTCTGTCTTCAAAGAAACTTTTTCCCCCAAACTCTGATTTAGAACATACTAAGGTTTGAATATACATTTATTTCTTTTCTCCTGAAAGCAATTACAAAGCTTCTGGATCTGGCTGAACTCTTATTTCTTAGAGTAATAACCACATCAGTTCCAAACATTCCATGTTCCCTGTAGGGGAGGAAGATAATTCTTCTACCCTCTAGGTCCTTTCAGCTGATCTAAGAATTAAATTGACATTGGACAGGATAACAGGAGAAAATCAAACAAAGTTTAATAACATGTATACATAGGAGAAACCCAGAAAAACTGAGTAACTTACCAGAATGGCTGAAGCCACCACCTTAAATACCATCTTCAGCCAAAGACACAAGAGGATGTTGCGGGTAGAGTTTTGGGGCTTCAAAGGGGAGGAAGACAATTTAATGGAGATGGAAATGCAAGTGTTTGATAAACATGTCTTTGCTGGGCCATCTATAGACAGTGTGACTGAACTTTGATAAAAGTGGGTTTGCTGGTGCCTTTCTGTCTATCACATCTATTTTACACTATACTATAGTTATCTTATGGTATTAGCTTCTTCCTGGAACAGGCCTTCTATCTTAAATTGTTTTAGGCAGTCAGGGGGAAGGTCAAAGTTTCTTGCAGAATCTTTGTTCTTAAAAATAATCAAGCCAAAGAGACATGTTTTGGGGTGGCCAATTCTGATCCCCACACCCTGTTCAGAGGAATGTGAAGAGAGCCAGATAGTGGCAACTGCAAGTACCAAAAGGGGGGTTTTATACCACAAGAAAGGAATCCTGAAATTATTAATCTGGGTGTTTATATCAGAATTGTTATACAGCTGCCCTCCTCCTCTCCTGAGAGAAGAAGAGAGACTTCAACTCCCTAATGTAAAATCCTTTGGAATATAAATGTATGGCTTTAGGCTTTACCCCCCTTTGAAATGTTGCCGTGGGCGGTAAATCCCTCCAGAAGTCTCTCACTATCTATTCAGTTATCTTTTAACTTCCCAGATTTGTCTTTTAAGCCAAATTCTACTTTTCTATGCTCAGAGAAACTTAGCCATTCAGAGAGATGAAAATATTCACATTCGCTTTGCACACCAATAGTGCTTCCTTTATATACACAGAAAAGAAACTGATTTACATTTTCTGAAAAAGAAATAGAGTTCCTCAGTATAACCAAAGAATCTATCTTGTTCCCTTAGAGGCTGTGACATTTGAGAAAGATAGTAATGCGGAGATATACTTTGGTCCTTAATATATGTTATGTATTTAATTGTATTTGTATATAATTTGCCTATGCTATGCGTTAACTTGGTTAAATATTTGCGTTTAAATGAATGTACTTTCAGAAGTTTCATGAGGTCACCTTGACTTTCATGTGCTGCTGACATTCTCCTTGAACTACCTCAGATGTCAGCTCTGTCACCCATTTTCCATCTTTCTACATTTACTGCCTGACATAGTTCCTTGCCCATAGTAGGCCCTCAATGAATGTTTACAGGATAAATTAATACATTAAAGACTTTAGTGACAAAAGTGTAGTAACATTAAATGGTTAATTTTATTGAAGGAATATCTGTCTTAGTTAATTTAAAAGGATAGCTATGGAATTAGAAAAAATAATAATCTAATGGAGCAAACTAGGAATTACCTACTGAAAGTAATAGTCTTTTGTAGTTCCTAATATTACTTAGTTGAGATAATACTCAGTATATTGTGGAGTCATGTACAATTAGACTTCTCTTCCAAAATGTAGTGTTAGTTCCTTGAACTGTTTGTTCCTGATGAAATTGTATTTGGATAAATTAAAAAGGCACATAAAATATATTTTCTTCATCATATTGTACTTTTACTCACTTTAGTATAAATTACAACATCTTTGTATCTACCATTCTATAGTATAAAACAAAATGCAAGTAATACTTTATTTATTTTTTATGTTTTTAAAGTACTATCAGAAAGAAGTGAATAACACTTTGATATTTATGTAGTAGCTTTTACCAGGTTAAAAATCAGGAAAAAGGTCTTGTACTTAGTACTACTATCACATATTTTGAAAGATCAATTTGTTCTCTCATTATTCATATGTTAAGTAATATGGGTGGAATCTTTATGATATTAAGGTTTAGAAAAACAAGCACACAAAAGCCAATAATTACATTTAGTGACATTGATGACATAAAGCTTTAAATTACAAAGCAAAGTAAAGCCTTAAATGAGAATATCTTGATTTGAATTCTCTCTAAACTGCTTTAAACTTTATAGCCTTTGGAAAGTTTACGTAACCTTACTGAGCCTTCCTGTCCTCTTTAAAATGGGTGTAAAAATGAAACAGGCGCAACCATCAAATGAGCAGAGGAAGATAAACAGCCTTTGATGATGCTTTTAAAAAAGGTCTGTAAGGCAAGGAGAGAAATTGGCTAGTTGTTAGAAAGGGTATAATGTGTGGTTTTAAGATGGAAGAACATGGATATGAATATGCTGATGGGAAAGAACCAGTGATAGGTTAGAAATATAGGAAAGGGAATCATTGTTATAGTTGTGACCTGAGGAAATGTAGGGAATGAGTTCCAGAACAGTGGTAGAGCATTCCACTCCATTAGATTCAATGAAGGACACTTTTCCACTGATACTGGATGAAAGAAATATTAGGTGTGATCTAGATATGTTGATGGAACCAGGGTAGGACATTATATTGGGGTATTTCTGCCTACTCTACTCTGTGAAGTAGGGAAGATGGTCATTTGCAGGATACAGGGGCATGTTGAATAGAGATGATAAGAAAGAAACTTGAGAAAGTACTCCTTAGAACTTTCCAGAATCTGAAGGACATTTTATTTAAAATATACTATATTACCTATTTAAGGAGTACTTGTAAAGAAATCAGCAGGGAATAATTGATAAAGAAAGAAAAATTTTTAACAAAGTAATGATTTTGAACATTAAGGAAAACACAAAATCTGGCATCTTTTTTTTTTAAAGATTTTATTTTTTTCATTTTTCTCCCCAAAGCCCCCCGGTACATAGTTGTACATTCTCCATTGTGGGTCCTTCTAGTTGTGGCATGCGGGACGCTGCCTCAGCGTGGTTTGATGAGCAGTGCCATGTCCGCACCCAGGATTCAAACCAACGAAACACTGGGCCGCCTGCAGCAGAGCGTGCGAACTTAACCACTCAGCCATGGGGCCAGCCCCTGGCATCCTTTTTATTTTTAACAAAAATAAGGATCTGTATAATATTTATTTTTAAATCGTATGTGTGATATGAGAGTATGTATTTTAAAGGGATAAATATCATTTATCTGGAAAGTCTTTTTCTGAGTACATGAGAAGGGAATAAAAGTTAATAATGTTTCCTTGCTTTTGTCTTTTGTATTTTTATGAAGTGGTGAACAACACAGTCCACCTCATTCAGTTTATTAAGAAAAAAGCCATACAAGGCCTTTTGGAAGTCATTGTCTCTCTAAAACAATTTCTTCATTCATATATCAAATATTTATTGCTTTTATTATACATATTCTTTCACACATAGATATTTCTTCTATCTAAAATGCATTTGCTTCTGCTCCTATCCACTGCCACCATTTTAAGCCACTGTCATCTTCTGCAGAACCACTGCAGTGGTCTCTTAACTTCTTTCCCTATATTTCTTCTTGATCCTGCCTTCATCAGCTAGAGTGAACCCTTAAAAAGTTTAAATCTGATTGTTACTGAAGAAAAACACAGGTTCATTTACCTGTCACACAGGAGGGCCAAAAACTGGAAACATCAGGTGCATGGCAAGGAAAGAGGTTTATTATTGATAGGCAGCCAGATGAGGAGATGGGAGTTGGAACTCAGATCCACCTCTTCGAAGGGAAAAAGGTAGAGGTTTTTATCTGGGGTTTTAGGTGGGGAAAGGGGAGCATGTGCTGAGGTTTCAGATAGGTGAGGGGGAGCATGTATCCTTGCTGGTTGACACCTTCCCACCATCCTGTGTTTGGCCTTGAAGACTGAATTTCTTTTCCCTTGACTATCTGGACTTTTCTGGTTAGTTTTCATCTTCAGCCTGTGTTTAGCCTTGTGAAGCTGAATCTTGACATCTGGACCTTGACTTCCTGGGGAAGATAACTCACTTATATACTAAGAAAGGACAGAAAGACCTGGTCAGTTTTAAACAGCAGTTGATTATGTTAAGTATGCACAGCTGCAGTTTGCAAAGCTTATCTCAGAGTTTTTGCTCTAGGGAAGATTTTTTAACCTCTTCATTCTTGGTTTCACTATCACACTACTGTGTTGGGTAAAACTCTTCAATGACTTCCTGTTGCTTTTATACTAAACATTCAGACTCCTACCCATGGCCCAATGCATACTGACCAATTTACCCCTTCCTTTCTTATCCTCTTGATCCGTGTGCCACTCTGGCCATTCTAGATGTGGTCTCTTTTGTTTCAGGTCTTATCTCTACTGTTTCTCCACTGACTTTTTCTTCCCCAACACTATGCCTGGCTGACTCCAATTTACCCTAATTAATTTAATTATTTTAAAATAATTTAAATATGTTTTAACTCAAAATTTATTTCATGGTCATCATAATAAACACATTTTGATGTTAGCATAGAACTTTCATTTGGCTGGCTCATTACTATATTAGTGATATACTCTGGAAAAAATCATAATACAATGGATTTCTATGGGTAACATAATTACAGAGGAAATGAGATACACCAGTTCTCAGATTTAACTAAAAAAGTAATAAAAATTAAACTGTACATTTCGGTTTTCTGTTTGCTTACTTGTCCTCTGTCTATTTTTTCATCAAAATAGATAGTTATATTTGGAGGAAAAAGGTAATTCCAGTCATTTGAATTTTCTGGCTGTTTTTCTGACAAGTTGAAACTGGAGCTTATAGTGATCATAGCAAAAATCTAACCTAGTTTTAAAAATATATCTGTAAACAAGAATAAAACAATTATTGAATTGTCACCAGCACAGAATTGACTTATAGTGTCACTCAAGTGTTATGACATGTAACCAACTGTTAATTCTTGAGGAGCATTTAGAGTAGTCTTTGACATTTACCTCCAAAATAAAAATTGGTTGTTTCTGCAGTTATCAACTACTTTTTATATTGTTGAAAAATACATTTAATAAAATCACAAATACTTTGAAGAATGAAAGGAAACAATAGAGGCTTTTCGGACTGAGAAAGAAAGTTGGTGCCTGTATGGAGGGACAAGGAATCCGCTAGGCTTTCCTTTCCTGCATCTGTCCCTCTGCCCTTTCCCATGGACAGACTTATACATCCAGGTCTCTGGTTTTGGCTCAGTCATATTTTCCCATCTCTGGTCTCTCCCCTTAACTTAGATTTTGCCTGAGTGATGGATCGGCAAGCACATTGTCACGTGGTTTGAAGAAACAACTTCCACTTTCCTTCCTGCTTCCCTGTTCTCTAGTTTCTAAAAGGAGAGGTAGTGGTAGAGGGGAGTGATAGCTTCATCGTTAGACACACTTCAGTTTAAATTTCCATTCAGTCCCGTAATGATTCATATCACCTTGTAAGTTACATCATGGCTCTATCTCAGTATCTCTTCTGAATTGGGAATAATTGTATCTACTTTGTAAAGTTTTGCTATAATTAAATATAATCATATGTGTAACACATGCAGCACATAATTTAGTGCCCATACAGGATGGTTTGATTATTTTTAACCACTCTATGTGGAAATATACTGCTGCCTTTGGTTTGTGTCTTCCGTGGTGAAATTTGCTTAACCTCTTATTAAAATCCCATTAGAATTTGACCGGCTTTGTTTACCATATGGTCTCATTAAGAATTTGCATGATATGATCCTTTTTTTTTTTTTAAGCCAAGCTTATCCTATTATGAAAGAATTGGCTCCAGGAGTGAAATATTCATTTGATTAATAAATAGCAAGTTCTGTAGTTAGTTCTGAAGAAAAAAGAAATGTCCTCAGTGAGCTTGGACACCTGCCATACTAAAGGAAATCTGAGAAGGCTTCTAAATAGCTCCAGGGATGAACAGAAAAATGTTTTACCTTATCAGTATCCATAGTAACATATTCCATTCCTTAAGAAGGAAACTTTTACTTTGAGGACTGTGTTTCTACATTCAGCTTGACTAGTATTACATTAGTACTTTACGTAGTTAAGGGTGGTTGGGTTCTAAAAACTTGAAGGCAAAAAAGCAAATTGATATAGTCTTGAAAAATGCAACAATATCATAAGAATATTTTAATGCTTTAATTTTTCCTCTATATTAATATAGTAAGATGGATATATATGTACACATACATATATGTATATTTATATATATAGCCTGCTTTTCAAAATGGTGTCATCTTTATATTGTAGTCAGAGCAATATCCCAAAAAGAGTCCAAACCTTTATGAGAACAGTAAATCTGTTTCTGAATTGTATTTCATAAAAATATTCATCCACTTCAAAGTTTTCTGGTTGAGTTTTAAGGAAAATACTTTTAGTGCTTTCTCATCCTTCTCAAATATTAGCTAGTGATATAAAAAGGTTGAAATACTGATTGGAGTTTAAAAGGGAAGCTCAGTATATCCATATAGTTCATGCAGATTTTTTAAAAAATAGCTTATATCTCCATTCAGTTGATTGTATTCATAGTTTACCTTTCACCACCAAAATTACTAAATTCAAATGAAAATTTCACAGATCTCTAATTATTTTAAATATTTAGAAATGTTGTTTAGAAGCTGCCACCTCTCTTGTACTAAGATTACTAGGCCAACATACTATACTGAAGAGTGTTTTACCAAATCATTTTTGTCAAATATACTCCCCAATGCCCATACACACCATCAACACTTGTTCTTCAAAAGAGTCAGAACCAACCATTGATTTATTTTATTCATTGTAATTAGATAAAGTAACTTTTAAGAAAATTCTGAAGGGAATAGCGTCTGTCTGATATCTCATTTTTCCCAGTCTTCTTCCATTTCCTTGGTCTGTGGTTAACCATCACTGGAAATATGACACAACATTATCAGAAATGATCCAGGTGTGTTTGAAGAGACAGGCACTCCAAACAACACTGTTTGGAGCTCTGTGTATTGTTATGACACTACTAGCTTGCTTCAAACAAGTTAAGACTTTCCTTAGGTAGTAGTTAGTCCTTTGCTGATTAACTTAATTTCAGCATTTGAAAGCATTTAACTGTCACTTCTTTAGAAAATTAATTTCAGCCACGGATTTACAAAGTGGTACATTCTACAATTTGTTGTTGCCCATCTCATTGTATCGTGCATTTTAGGCTGTAGTTTTTAGGTGTTCTGAAATGTAAAAGGGTTGGTCTCTTTTTTCCGGCTTTTTCTTTAAAATGCGTTCAAACCCCCATATGATCTTTCTAGGAACCAGGTGTTTTATGCATCACTGTATTTGGCGTACTTCATACGCTGGGAGCTGACATTTGAGAAAACCAGTTTGAAGGATGGCTGTCACAGGCACACTGGAACTGTTATGCGTTGTACCTCGAGATCAATAATAGTTTTACCTTTCCCCCAAATAATTAGGTTTATATCAGATTTAGGAGAGTCAATTGCAGTCTAAGGATGAGAAAGCCTGAAAAACTACCTAAGGGAAAAATAATTCTTTATAATAAAAACATAAAAATTAGCAGCTCTTTTATCTTTAAATGTGGCTTGGACTCATATTTCCTTTTTCTCCTTCATGAAACATGCAGTCAGACTTTGGGAAAGCTTGGTAATCAGAATTATTTTTCTGAAACCAACATTTCTGAAGTAGTTGTACACACAACAGCAGAATTAATCTAAACTAACTATTCATAAGACTATAGTTTTTGCCCCAAAATAGTTAAGTGCAAATTTTCATAAGAATGGAAGAAATTGGAGAATAGTTGTAACTAAATAACATTTGTCTTCCGTATTATTCACACATTTCATTTAATTTTTAACATATGAACTTTGACTTGATTTTTAGCCTTTAGTTATTCACTAATTTATTCAATAAATGAGAAGTGCTAAAATTTTGGATATTTTTTGAAGATGGAATGTATAGAGTTTGCTAATTTATTTTATATAGGCTATAAGAGGAAGGAGTGGAGTGTGATTCCAAGATTTTTGGGTTGGAGTACTGGAAGGGTGAGTTGTTATTACTGAGATGTGGAAAACTAGAAAAAACACATTAGGGGTTGATCAGGAGAGTTTTTAAATTTTTTAACTTAACTTTGAAAGACTTACTAAACATTGCAATATCGATGTTGAGTAGGCAGTTGGAATAATGAACGCTCGAGATTTAAATTTGGAGTCAAAATGATAAATAAACGTATCCTAACTGTTACTCTGACAGATACACCTTGAAAACCACCTAGAAGACCAGGATTGAATTTAGAATCCTTTGACTCCTTGGAACTCTATGCTAGGATGTGGCCCCTGGCTCGCTACCCATCTTCCTTCTCTTCCTACCCTCAATTTCATCCGTTATCATGTAGGGCATCATACAGTCCTGTAGTCACTCCAGCTGTCACATCTAAGCCCTGTCTACCCCTCTCACAAACAGCCTCCCCTTGGCCACTCCTTGAAGGTAGAAGTGTGGGTACTGGCTACAATCTTAGGAGAATGGGTCAAGGTAGATTTTATTTTAACCCCTGAGACTAGATAAAATAAAGGAATTAAGCATAAATATAAATACACATAAAATATGAATACCAGGGACTGAAACCCCAGGTCAGTCTAACTTCTAGAGATCTTGGAAATGTAGAGCCTGCAAAGTAGATTTAGAAAGAACAGCTAGTGAGATATGAAAAAAGCTAGAGATCCTGCAAGCCAGGTGAATCAAGCATTTCAGTTAAGATGGGGACTTAGACTTGACCACTGGATTTAGCAACATGGAGGTCCTTATGTATTTGACAAAAGCTGTTTTGTCTATTTTGATAAAGCCTTATTATAGTGGGTTGAGAGAAGAATAGGAAGAGAGGAGTTAAAAAACACGTGTAAAGGCAACTCTTTTCAGATTATTTTCTGTAACTAAGAGCTGAGGAATGTAGTACCTGGAGGTAAATGTTGGGTCAAGGGAGGTTTTTCGTTTTTGTTTTATTCATTGGTTAGTTTTTAAGCATGAGAGAAATTATAGCCTATTCTTTTTAAGCCAGTGAGAATGGACAGTTAGCTGATGCTGGCAAGAAAGGGGGAAATTGCATGATACCTGCATTTGAGTAGGCAAGGGAGAATGGGATCTGGTGTACCAGTGAAGGCTGGTCTTAGATAAGGAAGAGAACAGACAAGACAGTTCATCCTTTGTGTGATGAAATTATGACTGAGTTCTGCTAACTTATTATCCAACAGATGTATTCTTTTAAAGTAATGCAATAAATTATCATGATTCTTAGGTACTAAGTACTCATTGAGTTCAGAAACATTCATCTACCTGCAAAGAAACCTGTATAATCTTGAAAAATATAATATTATTACAAGATTGTTTTAATTTTCTGTTTTCCCCTTGATTTTAATAGATATTAACATATATACTGGTTAAAAAATTAATATTCTGGTTATAAATATGTCCATATCTTTATGTATGTGTAGATATGTGTGGCTATGTATGTATATTATTTTATATGTACTATTTATGCTATATATAATACATATACCTTCTATAAAATGCAAATGTCCAAATACTTTATTAACAATAAAAATCTGTTACATTTTGAACATATTTAGTAACTTTAATGTGTAATGGCATGAATTTAAGAAACAATAAATTGGTTAAACAATTTGGAGAAGAATTAATTGTCAACAAAAATTACTTAAGCAAAAATTACTTAGGTAAACAATTTACTTTAACAACTTAAACGACAAAAATTACTTAACAACATCCCCATGCCTCCCACCCCCCCAGTCATCTCATTAACATACAAAAACACTGTTATCACTCAGGAGATTCCGAGGATGTTTGGAGCCTCGTGCCAGGACCAAGGAAAAAGACTAAATATTTATTGTTTTTAATACAATTGCAATGTTTAATTTTCTAAGTTGGTGTGATGAATATATAGTACTCTTATAAAATTTTTTTCTTAAAAATGGCTTGCCCTACATTATGTCCATAAACATATTAATGACAGAACATTCTAAGGATGTCATTTTTCTGAAAGTTATTCTAGATTTCTATACAAAGAAAGAGTTTTAAAAAATCAAGTCTAATTTTCCATTATTAATATGCAACTAAGAATATAGCTACATAATGAAAATTTAATGAAGTCTTATGAAAATGGGAATATTTAATTACTGTATTCATTTATCTCCAAATTCTTTGCAAGGTAAAACTCATTCTAGTGTTTTGAATTGATTTTACTTACATCATTTTATAAGTTAATGGAAGAATCTAGTTATGATTTTGAGATAAAAAATCTTAAAAAACTTACTCTGGTTTTATATTTTTTGTTCATCTTTTAAAGGTAATTGCTATTTATTTTCCTCGGATATTAAACATTTGAATAAAACGTTCAAAAACAGCTACATATGTTTAGTAATATCTTGTTTAATTTTCATAAAATTGAATCTTATATACTATGGGTGAAATTTACAAATAGTATCCTAAAATGATTTCATTTACTTTTAATATATTAATTTTAATGTAATTTCAGCTCATAAATAATTTTACAGGGAATGAGTAGGTTTGAAACCACAGATTCCAAATGTAAATAAAGGCATTTGAATCATTTTTTATTTATTTCCAAAAAAGGTTGTTTTTTTCAATACATAAACCAGTTTTTACCCAGTGGTTATTTAAGGTCATAGTTCTTCTAAGTCTTAAATGGAAAAGATGATTACTTCCAAAGGCTGAGTGAACTATGTGTGAAATCTCATTGATATCAAATCTCGTGGCTCTTGAAAGTTTGTCTTGGTTACCAATCAGAACCAACTAGAAATATATTTTTTTCTAACATAGCTTTCTTTAAAATGACACAAATTATTTTAAATTGCAATTTTTATTTATTGCAATGATTATGTGTATATACATTTGTTTGAAAATTGACCAAACTTACTCATTTAAAAAAATTGTTGTGAGAAACTTTGAATAAGTAATATTAGGCTGAAAGACTTTTAGCTTCCAAATCCTAATCAACCCAAGTTTCAGATGCTTTTTGGAGATATTTAAAGTAAAATTTTGTGAGTTATATGAAGTTAAATCTTACATCATATTTTGAGTCACATCCTGTAAGTAAAAATTTAGTCATGGTTTTGAAATAAAAGAACGATACTCCTGGTTCTGCCCCTAAATCAGCAGTAATTGCTGCCCTTGATCAAACATCAATTTGAGATTTTATATATTGTGTCTATTTGAAATTACGTGCAAAGTAATAAGATGAGTAGTTAATTTATTCAAGCTTTAACGTGTGCTAGGCATAATTCTAAGTCCTTTCCATGTATAAGTTTAATCTTTGCAATAACCCTTTGAGGTTTGTAAGAGGAGAATTAACTCATCTCAAAACCTCATGGCTAGTTAGTGCCAGAACTAGAATTCCAACAGGCAGTCTGGCTTCAGAGTCCATTTCCTTAACCATTACTATATATTCCTCATTGCATTACATTGCACACCTATAAATAAATTAAGTTGTATTTAATATTAAAAGAGATGATTTCCTTTTCAGGACATGCATAAGAGGCTTTAAATCCAAATATTGGTTGGATTATGTGATCATTAAGGGCCCATCTTTAAAACCCTCTGATTATTCTAATATTTTAAGTTATGAACTATAAACTCACGCTAGTAAAATGCAATTTTCAGGAGTTTCAATGTCCTAGCTGTTGTGTCAGGATTAAATATAGATATTTCAGAGTTACTAGTATTTGAAGTGAATTACTGAATGAAACTACCCAAGAAGAATGTTGTTCTGGTATAGGTGACTCAGAAAGTACAGTCATCAAGGTATATGTAAAAACATTATGTCATGGAAGCCAAGAACAGAGGGAGCAGTCAACTGTAGAATATTGCTGAGTGGTCAAGTATGATAAGATGGATCTGGAAGTGACAGGGGCATTGTGGAGTTATGGGGAAAGTATGCCTAAATAGACTGGCTTTTAGGAAAATGAGCACGTAGGGATTACAAGTATAGAAAACTCTCGATAAATTTTTCAGTAAAGGATAACACACAAAATTCTTGGAAAATCTCTGGAATCTAGAAAGAAGATTTGTTTGTTTGTTAAAAGTAAGGAATACTAAAGTATATTTACTGATGAGAATGAGCCAATAGAGAAGAAAGAGAGAACAGGATCAGGAGAGAGAATAATCATTTGCAGGAGCACGATCACCGAGAAGCGTCAGGATGGGTGGATATGTTGGCTTTATGAGAATAGAGGCACTTCTTTCATTATAATAGGAGGGAAGACAGTGTGTGTGGGTACTGTTGAAGGTGGTTGATAGATTTGGTGTTGGATGTATGAGAACATTTCTGTCAGTATTCTTGATGGAGTTCTCCCATAGCTGGACTCTGAGCCAAGGATTCAGCCTTAGCAATTTATTAAGGAAGTGCTTTCAGAAGAAATCAGTAAGAAAGTAAGGGGAAGCAGGTAAGCAGAAGGAAGAAGCTATGCAAGGTTGTGAATTTGGATGAAGTCTCAAATTAACTCTGATCCCAAAGGAAGCTCTGCTGTGTCAATTACACTTTAGAGCTGTCCAACCTGGAGGTAAAGGAGCTGTGATTGTGTAACTCCACACTTGTTTGTAATTGACTACAGACTTGCTGGGGGATGAGAGTGGAATGTAAACTCCCAGGCACTTCTGGTTGTATGGGCACAGCAGCACTAGTGTCATGGACAATCCTCTATAGGTCACAGGGGCCAGCCTTTATCAGCTAAGCATACAGAAGCTGGGGGATAAATTCAGGAGCTGCACAAGGCATTGTGAGGTATGGACAGTGCACCAATGTGTTTACAACTGTGAGATTGTTTCTATTTTTTCAAGGATGTAGGAAGCTATTTCCCATCCCAGTTTAGGGGATTGGGATGAGAAGGAAGTTTGGGGTTGAAGGAAGATGTGAAATATTCCTTCTGGAGGATGGGAAAGCATATGTGTCAGGAAAGTATAGTTGGCTTGTCAAATATTGTTAAGTGCCATTAGAATTTTGTTGTCATGAATTTAGCATATCTTCAGTAATCATGGTTGTGTGGTTTTTTTCCCAGTAGTGTTCACCTATCCAGGCTCAGGTTTTTTCATATCCTTAAAGGAGAAAGAGGAAATAAGAAGGTAAGAGGCCATGGGATCTAGGCTGACAATGGAGGAAAGTATGAACATGAAGGGGATGGTGGTAAATGTCTGATGGCAAGAACTTCAAGGGAGCTGAGGTTTTTGACAGAGGGGAAATCATGGTTTGGCAATGGCATTTCTACTTCTCGAAGATTGTGAGAGAACCAGTATTTGAGTTTGTGTGTTCTTCAGGGAAAGCACTGTCAGCAGGGGACAGTTTCACTAAATGCATGAAGGTGACAGAGACACCCAAGGATGAAGTTTAGGATATAAGGGAATTTGTTGATATTGGACTGTGAGTTTCAAAGAACAGGATGGAATTTTTTGGGAGGGAGAGGAATGGTGGAAAGTTGGAGTAGATTAAGAAATAATGAAGAAATGTTAGAAAAAAATGGAAGGAATAAGCTTGTAACCATTTTGGTTGTCCAAATTCATTACATGCTATCTTCTTGTGATCACTTAGCATCTTGGGCAGCAGAGTCCCTACCCAGAGCAATGGAAAAGTCCCCTAAACGAGTGAGAACACTGTTCACACTCTGACTTAGATATATACATGTTCTCCCCAAATTCTGGAAAATGTCACAGTACATAAATCTTATAATCACAGCTTAGTCTATTTAACTGTATCTCAATTCATAAAAGGAGAATAAAATGCTCTATGATTAAAAGTAATAAAGAGATGATCACTGATATGCAAAATAATTAGCACAAAGGTTATGGACTGTACAAATGGACTGAAAAACTTACCAACCTACTGTGCGTATCAGTTTCCCCTAATTCCTAAGGTATGCTCTCATTTAGGTACAAACAACAGTAAGGTAACAACACTCTTTCAGACCTCAGCTTTTCTCGTTCTCCTGTTTTCCAGGAGTGCTTTCTAATAGGAGTGTTACTTTGTTTTAAAATGATTTTTTTTCTTTACTTCACATTAAAAGTGAGGAAAGCATGTAAGTCATAGTTACTTTAAATAAAGAACTATGTATTAAATCACTGGATTTGTAATTAAAATGTGCAGACAGTATAGTGGAATGTTAAGTGTCTTGAGCTGCTCAGTCCACACTTGAAAATTTCCTAATCTAATTTTCTCTTGGCTGAGTCCCAACTGTTGTTGGATTTTTCCACTACATAAAATTATGTATTTTTAAAAGGTCTGTCATCAAAGTCCCTGGCACTTTTATAAATGTACTATTGGAGTATACATTCTAGAATACTCTGGAATGTTGTCCATGGAAATTGATATTTTCAATAAACACTTCAATGGACTAAAACAAAAATCCTCTCAGTTCCAGAACTAAGATGGATAGTCTAAGGTTATAATTTAAAACTGTTTAATTATGAGATTAAGAAAACAAGCCATGAGTATAAAAAGTAATAATGTATTAACAAAAGTATTAACATTATTGTATATTAATATATTTCATATATCAAATATAAGTTAAAAAATGGCACATTTGTTCCTCTACCATTACCACATTCATACTAGAACTTGCTTAATATTTGGTAGAGGGAGTCCTCCCATTTTGATCGTCTCTTTCAAAATTGCCTTAGCTACTCATGGACTTTTATTATTTTTTTTCATAAATTTCAGAATCAGGTTTTTTTTTTTTCCCCCTGAGGAAGATTGGCCGTGAGCCAACATCTGTGCCCATCTGCCTCTATTTTATATGTGGGATGCCTGCCACAGCATGGCTCGATAAATGGTGCATAGGTCTGTGCCTGGGATCTGAACCAGCAAACCACAGGCTGCTGAAGCAGAGCACACGAACTTAACCACCATGCCGCTGGTTTTTGAAGCACAATCAGTTTTTGAACCCAGAATCAGTTTTTGAAGTTCTTTTAATATATTCCTTCCCATTCTGGGACAAATCTTAATTGATCATGATGTTTATGCATCATTTGATTTTGCTATTTAATAACTTTTTAATGATTTTTGTATAAATTCTTAAGTAAAACGTTCTTGTAATTTATTTTTTATTCTCTTAAACTGTCCTTACCTGGTAAATTATAGTAGTCTCATAAAGTTTTTCTTCTTTTCTGTTTAGGCCTAACCTATACAAGAAAAGGATTATTTGTTACTTGAATATTAGATAGAATGTATTTGTAAAAAGTTTTGGGACTTGAGGCCTTTTTGCAGATACGGCAGCAGATAGATAATTGTTCGTATGCATATTTTATCAGTTATTGATTTCTAATTTAATTTCATTATCACTAGAGAATACATTCTGATGGATGTCAATTCTTAGTACTTTATTGAGGCTGCCCTTTGGCCTAAAATGTGATTAATTTAAAATTTGTTATTTTGCTATTTGGAGCTTTTTATGTATCGACGAAATTGGATTTATTTATCATATTGCTTAAATTTTCTATAACATTTCTTAGTTTTTTTCTCTTTGACATAATTTTAAGGAAATTATATTTAAATTCCTAGTAACAAATTTAATTAGGAACAACAGCATCATCCAGGGTTTCTGTATTAAAAGCAGAATAGTGGTAGAGACCTTGGGTCGTTAATGAGGCCTCCTCACTGTCGGAGTAACTAGCTCTCGTGCACTGCCTATGCAGGGAGACTTCAACTTCAGATTCTTTACCACATAATGACAAGGGACTTTCACTGTTCCCTATGAATGATAAACTCAAGAATTCAGAGTGCTCTTCAATAGCTCTCACTAATTGATAACCTAGGGGCTATAGACTATTCTTTCCTTGGTTCCTCGACACTAAAAAGATCCTAGTGAGATTATTCTATTCATTGTGGAGGTGTGTAAACTAAGGCTTATGAAGGTTAAGTTGCTTGTCCAAAATTAAATAAAACTTGCCAGCTTCCTATTGTGTTTCAATGCCTCCCTTGGTTCCATTTATTGGACTCTTTAGTAAGTACGGACATGTTTTAAATACTTGGTTGTGCTTTTTTTATGTTTTAGTTGTTCTTACAAGCAGTTTATAATAAGGAGTTTATTCACAGATGAATGTTTCTGTTGCAAGTTGTTGAAATGAGAGGTGATGATACCATATGGTACGAAAAGGAGCATAACAGCAATTCAACCTGTCGAAACACATTTGGCAAGAATATCAAAAAGTTATTAATTTCCTGACTTATTTTACTTAACTTAAAAGTTTGTGCGTCTTCTAAGTTTAAAAAAGAAATCCTGGAAGTATGTAATACATTCTTTAAAATATTTCAACACCTTGCATTCCAATGACCAAATTTTATCAGCCCTGTGGTCATATGTTCTAAAAAGTCAGTGAATTCCGAGACCCAGTATAAGTCTAAAAACCACTGGCCCTCCAATAGTGCGCCAGGAAACATTGTGATTTTAATTATAAGTATCAACAAATAAAATATGTCAATTTGTTGTTAATATTTTGTGGATCTTGAGATGTTACTGACTAAAGCCACAGTTTTCATTGCTTGCAAGATAAAAATTATGGAAAAGAAATACAAATTTCTCTTTATATAGGCATCATGTCATTTATTTCATCTTTCCTATTCATGGTTTCGAATTTTCAAAAAATAATAAGAAAAAATATTAATGAAGTCCAATTTTAGAACATATATCTCATATATCATGAATTTTCCTGAATATTTCACATATGATTTTTTGTCTTTTATTCTTTATGGCCAAATGATTACATTTAGTGAAACATTGCAATTACTTAGTAGACTTTTAAACACTGAGGATACAGTATATTTATGAATTAAATTTAGATTTCTCATATAATCCAGAGAATTCTGGGTTTCTATTTTAGTCTTCATTAGAAAGATGGATGTACCCCATTTCAATTGAGAATGTAAAAATTTATAGCATTTACTAAGTCTAAAGAAATCTTAAGATGAAACATTGTATAAACTGAGACTTTTTAAATATGAATATTAAAAATCATTTCAGATCAGTGACTCCCTCTTCCTCTTTGGATTCATACCTAATATATGAATTTCCAAAACATTTAAAAGGAAACCTAACGTAGTACTGTGTTTGTATTTTTCCCTATAGCCCCTTTTTTGAGGTCAGAATGGCAATACACAACACTAATTGTAATAGCAAATATTTATAGAGTACTTTTAGATATTAAAATTTTGTGTATTTATGCATTTTTGTGTGTATTTAAAAAAGTGCTAAGTCCTTTTATTTAATACACAACAGCCCTATGAAGAAAGTTTTGTATTTATCCCCATTTCACAGATGGGGCTTATGAGGCTCGGAGAGGTTAAATAATTAGCCCAAGGTTGCAGAGTTAGTACAACGCACAGCTGGTATTCAAACTCAGGCAGGCTGATTTGCAAGTCCATGCTTTCAGTCACTATCTTTCATACAGTAATGTTAATAAATAATCATACAGTGATATATTTGCTTCCAACATAAGATTCCAAACTTTTATATCTTATTTGCATGAAACCTACCAGTTCATTTTTATGAATCTGATAGATGACAATACTAAATTGTAATAAGTTTGTAGCTGTCTAGGTACAATATAGGAACTCATTATTCATTCTCATAATTGATACCCTTAATTTCTTTCATATATAAATTACTTTTTTGACCACATCATATTGAGTTATAAAAATTTGCATAACATTGAGTTTTGGAGATAATATAATTAAAGTTTGATCAGTCATTGATTTAGTATTTATTGATCCTGATTTATTATATTCAATTCTGCCTAATTTCAGACTTACTCAATTTATCAGCAGAGTGAAATCTGTGATTAAAAATTTAATATTGGTGTATGCTGTCAATCTGTAGTATTATTATAGGGACATTGAGGCATGGGAATGACAATGTTTATGATATATTCTAAACCATTTATTTATTTGGTTCATTTCATTTTTCTCTTAATAAATTTCATATGAACAAAATATAGCAATATAGCTTTTAGTAGTAATACTTTAATAGCAATCAAATCCACAGTTGAAATATAAACATCTTCTCTGTCGTTTATAATTTTACATTTATGTTATTTGAATTTCACATTTTTCTAAGAATTTTTAATACTTAATGATTTAAACATATGACCATAATGAAACATTTTTATATTTTACTCAGAAATGTTGAATTACATTCTAAATGATTTTTCCTTTTAATCTTCCTATAGTGGTCAAAAAAAGAGAGTGAATTGAATATAATAATATAATTCTAGGATGGTATAGTCCCACTAATATAAAATACATTTGAAAGAAATATAAAGCAGTCAGAATTTCTATCATAAGTGTTACTAGTTGATTGAGCATTTTCAACACAGTGAGGTGTAAACGTGGAATGTCTAGATTTTTCTCTGATCACTACTCTTCTAGTTGTGCTATCTGAAATATCCCTTAACCACTGGATAGCAGATATCTGAGATGGATTTGGCTACTTTGCAGTCTATTCTGGTTATTAAATGTTTGTGGCTGGGGGATTAGTATAAGTAAAGATGTTTCTTTCCTTCCTCTTTCCACTGTTTCATATATTCTGTGAACATTGCAATCCTAAGAGGCCTTGTCTTTACTTCTAATTTTAAAGAGTAGGGACCCCTGGATTGGTAGTGTGGCAAAGTAGTGTCTCCAAGATCACTTCTAAGTGAAGTCTATTAGCTTGGGTTGTTGTTGCCTCCTTTTAGAATATGGGTAACTGAATCCTCTTAGTCCTTAGTTTGGGAGTCTTGTTGATGGAGGGGCAATGGGGAAAGCCTGTCCAACAGGCAGATGCATAAGTATTTATTACCTTTTTTCTTCTAAGAAGAATGAAGAGTACTTTTGGGTGCTTTAAGATGAGAAACTCACCCACATTACCTTTATCCTTCCTACAGTAACCCAAATCAAATCCAAGGGGAAAAGTGTTTATTTCTTTGGTATAATTAGTTTTATGCCAGGGAAAGTAAATTCAGCTGCATACTGAACCTAGAAATACTGGGATACTAATCAGGTATCTGTATACCTCATGAAGCTCTCTTTCTCAGTATTAAACATAGAATTCACTCACCAACACCAATTAGCTAAGTCTCCAACAATACCAGAGAATCCCAGAATGTATTAATCTTGAAGTGATGCGATCAAGCCATTCATTTTCCTTTACCTGTTGTGACTTATCACTGACTGCATCTTTTGGCTTGGGGATTAAATTCTCAAATATGCTTCCCATCACTGCATCTTCCTTCACACCAAACCTTACCCATTCCACTATTTTTAAAAATTACCATCTATCTAAATATAATAGAAGGGAAAGTTTTAAACTATTTAAAGAATTTATCTCCTTTATATCATGTATTTTAGATAATATTTCCTTAAAAAATTATATCAAAAAAATATTCAATTTTGAATTCTTGAAGGCAGAGAGAGAATATCCAATAACTAACTTGATTCATTCATATTGTTTCTGTTCATTCATCATGTCTATACTGATACACTGCACTTTGAGTCTTTACATCATAGCATTAATTTGTAAGTTAACGTTTTGGTTAAGACATTTATCCTCTTGAAGATGTATTTTGAGCTAAACTTCCATGGGGCTAGATTTTAATAGCACTTTTGTGTACTTTGGAATTGTTATAGAATATATAAATATATGCATAATTATTATCTGTGTAGAGACTCCTAAAAATTCCAATCTTGATTCTAATGATCACTTTTAAAGATAATTTTATGACATTAATATTTAAATAAAGTTTTCAATTTTAGATGTTAGTAAGAATAAAATAATAAAATGTTTGACAAAGGAAAACTATTTTTGCCAAAGAAAGAAGAGTCCTTTCTTCTTATTTATTTCTTGAAAATTGTATGTTCAAGATATTTTAATTCATTTTCAATGTCTCCACTTTAAATTATATGATAACCTGTAAATTTCTGTTAACATCTGCCAAGAGCATCGTAGGCCTTTGTGTCCATATTTTCAAAAAATCTTAAAATAACAGCAGTGAAATCATTTTAATCATACAACCAGAATGAGGTTTCGTTTCAATGGCAAATCAGAATGAAAATTCTTCAGCTTTAGAAGCTAGTTTTGTAGATCTGTTTTTTAGAATAAAAAATAATGAATCAATAGCATGTGGCTTTGCCACCAAAACTGGTGGCAAACTTACCATCAATTTAATTTGGGTTTGGTGGAGAGACATTATCAAACTAGATTTTCTAAGCCAATAGAATATCTGACAAAATGATGGAAGGCACTGACATCATTTTGATTACATAGGTAATCTTTAGTGATTTTTAATTTTTGAACCATTGTATATTATTTATGTCATTCTGGAGGCAAAATTAATGAATAATGCTTTATCCATTAGTGTGAATTTCTATATTGAATATGAACTGGAAATTCTTATAGCTCAAAGATACAAATTAAATGCTTTATTAATTATTGTACAGACTAAGCCACTGTAGAAAGAAAATACTCAAAAATATAGTGGCTTAAACATATCAGGTAAGAGTCTAGAAGTAGGTGGTCTGAATCTAATACGGCAGCTCCACATCGATACACAGCTTCCATTTCTTGGTCTGAGGCTCTACTGTCACTTTCTCTTAGCAAACGGGAAGGAAAAAATGGTCAAGGGAAGCCTATTTCCAATCCTTTAATTGGAAAGACCCAGTAATGTGACAGTTCACTTTTGTTTACATTCCAGTGGACACTACTTAAACGCAGGGCTATAGCTAATTCTAAGTGAAGCTGGAGCTACAGTCTTTGCTATCAAGCACGGCAACTGGCTGATCCCCACAACGGCCAACAAAAACTGCTGAATTGTACCCTGATAGCTCTCTTTTTGATATTTCCCATTACAGGCAAAATATCTCACTCCAACAATTATAGTGCCAATTTTGTATTTTGTTGTTTGAAACATGTAGATAACTTAATACAATTTTTAGAGCATTTTTGCATGTATTCCTACATGCCAACCTCTGTAACTTTCTTTACCTGATGTTGTCCTATACAAATTAAGATAGAAAGTGTCATTCCAGTCATGAACCTAGCACACAGATGGGATATACTGATGCAATGGGAATGCGTATAGTGGAGTAAATATTATGTTATTATGTTCTGTAACTTTTCAATGTTACTGTAGGTACAGGATTTTCTTTGAAGGCACAGTTCACAATTAAATATGATCAATTGTTAGAAATTCTTCTGTCTTTATCTCTCACACATCTATTCACACATCCATGGCATTGTTTAAATATCTCTTGGAATTCCATTTCCTGGCTTAAAACTCTCTTTGAGTGTCCTAGTCCAGCACTGTCCAATACTTTCTGTAAAGACAGAAATGTTCTAGAACTGTACTCTCCAGTATGGCAGCTATTGACGCTTTTGAGCCCTTGTCATGTGATAGTGTGACTAAAGAGCTGAATTTTAAACTTTTTTTCATTTTAATGAATTTAAATTTAAAGAAACCCATATGGCCAGCAGTTGCCATATTAGACAGCACAATTAGTCGCTCTCTGCTCCATCTACAAATTTATTTCTGCCACATCTATTTTACTTCATAATATTGCTCCTGAAATGTCTTCAAATGAATTTAACTACTCAACATTTATTATGTGGTGTTTTATTCTTTGGGTAAGAAATTCTGTATTTTCAGTCTGACTTTAGCTTTAAATAGTCTAATAATAACTATGTAATATTTACTAGACACAATATGTCAGGCACTGTTCTGAACACTTTATACATAATATATCATTTCATTATCATAGGAAACTTACATTATAATTGTCACCATTTTATAGATGTATAAACTGACACAACCACGGGTTAATTAATTTTTTCCTAAGATCAAATAGCTAGTAAATGGCTGAGCTAGGATGTAAACCCCAGGCAACTGGCTTCAAATCTCAGACTCTCACACCATTCTTTACTCTTTCAATGTTCTGGACAGTGAGGTTTTTCATAAGTAGCAATCTTTTTTCAAAAGGCATCACAGTTGGGGCCTTTCTAAGACCTTTATTTGTGTATGCATAATATTGCAAACTATTGCCTCTGGCAAGAGGTAAGAGGAAAGAGCAGACAGTTTCTCT
Organism: Equus asinus; assembly: GCF_041296235.1. Lineage (NCBI taxonomy): Eukaryota > Metazoa > Chordata > Mammalia > Perissodactyla > Equidae > Equus > Equus asinus. Next base: position 114,168,156 of record NC_091792.1, on the reverse strand, counting down.
TTTTCTGTCCTGTCACAATTCACTGAGCAGCAACTATGTTTGTAAAAAGATCATCCAAAATGTTCCCTAACTATCTTTACTAACTTGGCACTGGGATCTTATTTTATCGCAATGATACTAAATAAATTAGTAAATGTACATGATTATGAACAGGTGCGGTGTGTTTGCTCCTATCACTGCGAAAGATTATTGAAATTTTTTTCTTGGTACACTAACAGAAAGAATTTTAAAGTAGTCAGGATTGATTATTTTCAAAGGGCTATAATGTTCCGATTTAAGTCCGGTCAATCACTTGCAAGTTAAAATTACTTAGAAGTGTACTGTCCATAATTAAGTAATCTTACCTACTTAGATTACAGAACAAGGATACCTTTAGGTGACATGAGATCTGTCATTTTAAGTATGCCCCCAAGCCTTTTCCAGATTGCTCATAAGATTTCTCATTCTCTAGAGAAATGCAATCTCTAAGAAATAAATGTTCTCTGTCAAGTCACAAGTAATATAAGCACTTGATGAAAAAATGGAATTTTTTAGTCTCATAAGGGATATTGCAGTATTGTAAAATTGATTTTATTCCTTGTTATTTAAGTTCTCATGGTCATTTTAGGATTTACCTTCTGGATATAAAGGGAAGCTTATGATGCTTTTTAGGGAGCTGGGGGACAGAGGCCTTTGGGAACCTGGAGAATATTTTTCATATGAAATTCTTTGTCATAAAATGCTAATGTTGGTGTTCTTGTCTTTATGTCTATGCATTCTTTAGCTATGAGGATAACAGACCCTTCATCAAGTAAGAATGACCTGAATGGCTGATAAATTCCATTTATCAGTGTGGTCCCATGAACCAGCTGTCAGATCAGTCCTGAGAAATCATTAGAGCTTCTGTCATTCACACTGAGGCAGAAGAGCAAACTGTGCAGGAAAATAATCAGGCATACAACTTCTGGGCAGAGTAAATATGCTGCAAGTGTATTGCCAAAAAAATTCTGCTTCACCTCTTTTAATTGGATATCACCTGAACTCAGTGCCACAGTAATAGCAACTTCATGTAGTACAGACTTGTTTCGCTTTTAATTGTTTTCTCCTTTCATTGTGCTGTGTTCCTCTGTGCTGCGTAGGTCCTCGTTTCTCTTGTTTGTTTGGACACGATTCATCTAAAATTATTTTGCGATTTAGTGGTATATCTTCAAAATGATCTTATGGGTATGAAACTACCCAATTGCAATTGATATTAATGAATTTCTATATTAAATAACCAAAAAGGGGAAAAAATGCCTCCTTCAAAAATTAAAGTTTACTTCTGCAAAATTATCTCTCAAAATTGACATGTCACGTGATTAATGATCTCATTCTTTATGCATACATCTCTTAAATTTTTGAAACAAAGCTACAAGTCTGTACTAATCTAATAAGAATAAACATAATGTTAATATTTGTGTTTTTCCTTTGTACGTTTTAAAATTACATGTCCTGCAACAATAAACTTAAGATTGGCAACCTACGGGTGACCTTGCTCCAGACTTTCAGTTTGTTCTTCTGGTGAAGAGTCCTTTGTTTTCATTTTCTCCAATTCCATTTCACATACTTCTTCATGCTCTTGCTTATTTTTTTCTTTAGAAATTGGGCTCATTGCAGTTTTATATCAGTAACTCTTGGGCCCCTCATGTGTTTTCTAGTGGATAATAGGTGACTTGAGTATTTTATCTTATCATTTTATTTCTAAGTAGCAATCTTGCCTTGATTTAATGACAATTCTTCCCATTTTTCCTTTTTCCAATGTCTGTAAGAAGCTGAGAGCTTTCCCTTGAAAGTTCTCATATTTCTGAATCTAATTGTAGAATAAAATATCACATCTAAGATGTTTTCTAATTCCTATAAGCAAACATGCTCGCTACAAGAGCAGGCCTTCTTTAGGGATTCTTTATTCAAGAAAATGCTCTAAACATTAAATTTAGTAGATATTTAAATCTGAAATATAATGGCTGATGTTTGTAGAAGAAAAATAGTAAATATTTGAGATTAATTTTGCTAAGGCTTTAATAATAATTGACTTCTTTTGGGACCATATCTTTTTTAAGATGGAGTTCTCTCTGAAAACTTTATTTAACCCAGCTTCAGATTATGGTAAACATACGTGATTTTTTTTTCCCTTTGTGTTGCAAAATTTTAATCCCTATAAATATTTCTTCCTTAGACAATGTAAATGGAGGATAATAGTCTGCTGAAAAGAAATAGTAGCTTACCCTGTTCAAGGAAGGTGTGCTGAGAAAGGAAAGAGTGGATTCCTGAGTGTATAGAGATCTAGACTGGGTTGGTCCTATTCTCCTCTATACTTAGAAGTTGAGAAGGATTCCATTTTCAATTATTGGATTCCTATCTATTGGAAAGATTCGTTCTTTGTTGATAGTAAATATGTAACACATAGCCACAAATATATGAAGTTTTGTCACCTGTTTATTACTATTGCGAATGGCAGCTTGGTGGACGCTAAGGGAATGGAGTGAGAGTGAGAATTTGTCTTCCATTCTAGACTACTTTGTTCATACCACTCTATCCCCATTCTCAGCTTCATTTTCTCCCTTGAGTTTATAGACACTTCAAAGAGATAAAGATGCCACGAGACTTTAAGCTTCTTTTCAACAAAGCTGCCAATTGCCTGATTTTCAAAGTCTAGTCCAACATAATCTAGAAGACAGCAATCAAAGGCTGAAAGAACATAAAGCATGATCTGGAATGGAACTATTTTTTCCATCCACTATATCTCACCTGTTCTACACAACCATAGAATCAAACAAATAGAACTTTTAAAATTCATACATGTATTTCATATACTGGTTCCTTCTAATATGAGTTCTGTTTTTGTCAGTAAACACTGAAAATTTTATGGAGAAAAAGGAAATTTGGAAAAATGGGGTAAAAGTGTGTCAGATGAAGCACTAATACAGAGAGTCCAATTAAACAAATGTTATCATACTAATGAGACCAGTGGAGACTAACATAGCTTTATAGACTTTTCTCCCCCTTGCCATTCACCATAATTACATCTCCATATCATTTGCATATTTGCTGCAAATACATGAATAATTTAATAGTACAGATCTGCTTTTGCTTAAATGAATTTCTGTGTTCATAACATTTTCATCCGTGTATATCTCCTCAAGCTTGTAAACTTGTAGTCTCCATTAAAATCTTAAAGTACTTATACCACATATCTTACATTTTCTGTCAATAAAACTTACTGTAACATTCTTTTCAGTGTCAGTATTGTTGATATGATATTACTATATTAATTAAAGACCAATTATTGGGTAACCTTTAATTTTCTCTTCTCTCTACAGGTCATGGGTTATAGGTGCAATAGCTCTTCTCTGCCTGTTAGGATTGACCTGGGCCTTTGGACTCATGTATATTAATGAAAGCACAGTCATCATGGCGTATCTCTTCACCATTTTCAATTCTCTACAGGGAATGTTTATATTCATTTTTCATTGTGTCCTACAAAAGAAGGTAAGCTAGAATTCTCTCTTCAGGAATAAATGGTGTACATCGCATAATAGCAAAGCAACCATAATGTAAATCATTCTTGATATGTTTGTCTCTAAGAAATAAATATATTACTACATTGATTTTATTTTTATAATAGTAAAGGATGAAACAGACACAAAATACAAGCATAATAGTGGGTGAATGTATTTAATAGCAAAAACAGAAGCAAAGTATTTTCTGATTTAGACAATGCACAAAAATTATATTCTTGTAGAATTCATCTTATAGTCTTTAATATTTTTATTGGCACACACATGGAATTTGTGTCTTAGGAAGTAGCTTTTCTAAGATATTATGGAGGCATGGAGATAGATATATCTCTCTATGTATCTATATCTATTGGCATGCCGTAGGAAATACATATTTTTCTATTTCTTTAAAAACTAGTTTCTATATACTAGAAAATATAAATGTCTAAACACTTTATGATAAAATAACATATTTCTGTTTTTTGAATGAATGATGGGGTACTTAGTCATGGTCTCTGTACTTCTTTTCTTTAAAAGCATCTTTTATTAAATCTATGAGTTGAATGATTAGAATGCAATATTTAATTTCTTTATATTGGCCTATTTTTGTGATTTTTCACATCAACCACAATAAAATATTTATTTTCAAAGTTAATTTTAACAACTAAATAATTTTATTGCATTTTTTTTAAATCTCAAGATTGATTTTCTCATCTTATACTCTTTAAATCTATTAAAGATGTGCTCCTTATAGTTCTGATCACATAGACCCCTGAGCCAAGACTGTCTGGGTTCGAATCCTAGTTCCTCCACTTAAAAGCTTGTTTGAGGGGCTGGCCCAGTGACACAGCGGTTGGGTTCACATATTCCTCTTTGACGGCCCGAGGTTCACCGGTTCGGATCCAAGGTGCGGATGTGGCACCGCTTGGCAGGCCATGCTGTGGTAGGCGTCCCACATATAAAATAGAGGAAGATGGGCACGGATATTAGCTCAGGGCCAGTCTTCCTCAGAAAAAAGAGGAGGATTGGCAGATGTTAGCTCAGGGCTAATCGTCCTTAAAAAAAGCTTACGTGACTTTGGGTAAGTTCATTAACCTTCCCATGCCCCAGATTTCTCATGTGTAACATGGAGGTAATAATAATAATTATGAGATATTGAGAAATGGCTTTAAAAATGAAATGGCAAAAATGTGAATATTTTTCCTAAGAAGGAAACAACAAGATGTAAAATTTTTCTTTGGAAAACAAAGAAGATAAAGAGTAAAGATATCTATGTTTGCGATATTTGGTTTGAGAGACTGATGGGATCTAAAACAAAAGTTGAGAAGAGTGTCCGCTTGTCAAGCTGAGTCTAATTTTATTCTGTTTCAATTTTATGTGGTGATAGGTATCAAAAATATATTGACATGATCATAAATACAGGCTAGAATAGTAATGATGACTCAGGCCTATACATGCAGGTTACAGAAAAGAAAAGAGGGTATATTAGAATGAATAGGTTGTAACCCAATGGATTAGAATTAACTTAGAAAAGAGGTTATGTTAGAATGGATGAATGTTCACCCCTCAAACTGCAGTTGCTTAACCTAATACATGTTTATTGTTTTCTCATGGCCCAGTTGATGGGGCTGCCCCATGGAGGGACACAGGCTGATGAAGCCTCAACCAACCTCAATATATGATTTCCACGTCACCTTGGGTGTTAACATCCAGCAGGCAGTCTGAGAAAGAGAGAGAGGATCTTGTATAAGAGGTCTGGAAGTGGCTTATATCACTTCTACTCACCTTCCATCAGATAAGACGCTATCAATGGTACCACCTAAACTTCAAGAAAAACTGAGAAACGTCCAGCTTTTTACCCCAGGAAGATGAGGAATTGGATGTTGCAAACAGCTAGCAGTCTACCACGTTTGATGAGGGTAAAAAGTAGGAGACATGAATGATGAGTAAGAAGAGACGTGGAAGGAAGGAAGTGTCTGAGGAGAACGAAAATCACGATGATATAGTGAATGAAAGACAGGAGAAAATGTCCAAAAGTAGACAGTGGTCAGTATTGTAAAACACTTCAGAGAAGTCAGAAAGACTAGGCACTTGGGGAAAATTTCTAGATTTTGATAGAAGAGAGCTATCACTGAAGGTCAACAAAAATATATGTACAAAGATGGGAACGAAGTCAGGAAATTAAAGAAAATGGTAGCCTTGAGTCCAAATAACACTTTCACCACTATTAGCTCATCTCACCCTCAGGGTGTCCTCCCTGGGGAGCAGGAAGGTCCAAAATGTTCCCATTTGGCACATAAAGAAAGTGTGGCTCAGAGAAGGGGGCATGCCCATGGTCAACACCTGCTAGAACCCCATTCTCTTTGTGCTCTTCTGCCTTACGTAAATAAAGAAATATTGGACCATCATAATAGGTTACAATATCCTCAATTATAGTGAACCAGATTTACTTATTATCTTTATATATTAGCTGAAAATGTGGACTAACAAAATTTAAAATTTTAATGTTAATGTAGAAATTTTCTACAGAGCAGAACAGATATTTTGTACTTTATGCATAATTATTCTGGTTGTATTTTTTGTTAGCTAATACCTATTAGACTTTTCCCGATTATTATTTATATATTTCTTATCTTACAAATACACATCACTGATGTAATTAGGAATTATATTTGATACCCAGGTAGAGATATTGAACTTCACAATCGAAAAACAAGTCTAGAGATTTTAGCATATTTAACATATTTAGCATAAGTGAAATTTTTTAAAATATATGTCGTCAAGCTCAATTGTGTGATTTATTAGAACAGAATTCAGCAAACCACAGCTCATGGGCTAAATTTGTCCAGCTGCCTTTAATTTTTACAGCCAGTCAGCCAAAAATGGTTTTTACATTTTTAAATGATCACTTTAAAATTTAAAATAAGTGCATACACAGTATCCTTGGTTTTGCCTCTTGGCTCACAAAGCCTAAAATATTGACTGTCTGGTCTTTCATAAAAAAATTGCAAATCTCTGATTTAGAAGCTTACTGTTATGGTTTATAATAACAAGTAATAAGCATATTGTTCTTTCATCCATTCTGTGTTTTGAGTTTTTCAATTTTGGTGGCATTTTTATTGGGTGTCAAAAACATGTCTCAATATCAGAGAATATAGAGAACATGGAATTATTGTTCACTTTTTTTTTTCCTACAATAAAACCAAGTACTTCTCTTGGAAATTGCAAAAATCACCTTAGGAGATTTTTCTTTTATTCTTTTTAATAAATTGAGATATAACTTTGCATAAGTTTAAGGTGTTACTATATGTTGATTTGCTTCACTAATATATTGTGAAATGATTACCACTATAGTGTTAGCTAATACCTCCATCACATAATTATCATTTCTTTTTTGTGGTGAGAGCATTTAAGATCTCATCCCATAGCAACATTCAAGTATACAATACAGTATTGTTAACTATAATCATCATCCTGTACATCAGATCCCCAGAACTTATTCATCTTATAGCTAGAAGTTTGTACCCTTTGACCAACATCTCCCTATTTCTCCTACTCCCCAACCTCAGTTAACCACCATTCTGCTCTATTTCTATGAGAGTTCGGCTTTTTTCAGAATCCACTTATTAGTGATATCACGCTAGTGATACTAGCATGTGACACTATCATGCTAATGATACTAGCATACATATTGGTGATAGTATTTATCTTTGTCTGATTTATTTCACTTGGCATAATACCCTCAAGTTCCATCCATGTTGTCGCAAATGGCGGGATTTCCTTCCTTCTTGTGACTGAATAATATTCCATTGTATACATGTACCACATCTTCTTTATCCATTCATCCATTGATGGACACTTTGATATTTCTATTTCTTGGCTATTGTGAATAATGCTGCAATGAGCATGGGAGTACAGATATCTCTTCGAGTTCCTGATTTCATTTCCTTTGGATATATGCCCCGAAGTGGGGTTGATGATATGGTAGTTTTATTTTCAATTTTGTGAGGAACCACTATGCTGTTTTCTATAATGGCTGTACCAATTTACATTCCCACCAACAGTGCACAAGGCATACCTTTTCTCCATATTCTCACCAGCGCTTGTTATCTCTTGTCTTCTTGATGACAGCCATTCTAACAGGTGTGAGGCGATATCTCATTGTGGCTTTTACTTATATTTCCGTGATTAGTGATGTTGAGCATCTTTTCATGTTGGCCATTTGTAGGCCTCCTTAGGAAAGCTGTCTATTCATTTCCTCCATTTCCATCCATTTTTTAATTGAGTTATTTGGGGGGGGGTTGCTATTGAATTGTATGAGTTCCTTGTATATTTTGGATATATCAGAAATATGATATATCGGAAATATTACTTGCAAGTGTTTTCTTCCATTCTGTAGATTGCCTTTTCATTTTGTTGATTGTTTCTTTTACTGTGCAGAAGCTTTTTAGTTTGATGTAGTCCCACTTACTATTTTTCACTTTTGTTGCTTATGCTTTTCATGTCATATCCAAAATTCATTTCCAAGACCAATGTCCAGGAGCTTTTCCTTTATGTTTTCTTATAGGGAATCTTATGATTTCTGGTCTTACATTTCAGTCTTTAGCTCATTTTGAGTTAAATTTTGTGAGTGGTGTAAGATGTGGGTCCAATTCATTCTTCTGCATGTGGTTAGCCAATTTTCCCAGCACCATTTGTTGAAGAGATTATCCTTTCCCCATTGAGTATTCTTGGTTCCCTTGTCAAATATTAGTTGACCACGTAAGGGTTTATTTCTGGACTTTCTCTTCTGTTCCATTGGTCTATGTATCTATTTTCTTGCCAAGACCATACTGTTTTGATTACTTTAGCTTTATAGTGTAGTTTGAAATCAGGAAGTGTGATGCTTCCAGCTTTGTTCTTCTTTTTCAGGATTGCTTTAATTATTTGGGATCTTTTGTGGTTCTGTACACATTTTAGGGTTGTTTTTTCCTATGCCTGTGAAAAAATACCATTGGAATTTTGATAGAGGTTGCATTGAATTTATAGATAACTTTGGGTTGTATGGACATTTTAACAATCTTAATTCTTTTAGGAGGTTTTTCTTAAGCCATCTGATTGAATTTCAATAATATGTCCATAATGTAGTTGCTCATATGTTTTGATTAGAGAATATGAAATATTCCATTTTTGAGATATTTTGGTTTATAGGGTTATTTGTTGATTAATTCAACTCATTAGCAGAAATCAAACTTTGAATTGTCAGTCCTTTTCTGGGTGTGGATTGCATGATTGTTTCACCAGTATTTCCACTGGTGACATTAAAGTTGTCACATTTTCTTTTGTTATGTGCTCAATTATGTGATACATCTCAGAGGGTTTCATAATTATTTTATTTCTGATAGAGAGTATAAAAGAAATACTCCATTGAAATAAGATATGTCTGATTGGGGTAAGATGGAGTATCATGTGAAAGAGTGGATTAGAATATGCACAAGATTGGGCAATCAAATAATTTTTATTGTAATCTAAGGAAAAATATCTCATACACATAATCCATGTTATTTTGCTTTCTTCTTTTTAAAACACATGCTTACCTTCTCAAATCTAATAAGAGAAAAATAAAGTCAGTAATGATTAAGTAAGTAATATAGCTAAATGTGCAATTTGGCATACTAGATATCTTGATTTGCTGGCTGTTTATATAATCGGTTCAGAACATTTAACCCCTGTTAGAAAATGTAGATAGTCCCTGATGAATACCTGTGTCTTATACAATATTGCTGCCTTTGTAACAGGAGGTGGAGTGGTTCTCTTTCTCTCTTCCTTCTGTCTCTCTCTCCCCTAAAATATTTGTTTAGATTTAAGTCACTTCAGGAAAAAACACTTTCTCTTCTAAAAAGAAAAATATCACTTGTTGAGTACATTAAGAAAAACAAAGTAGGATGTAGGTTATAATCAAAGTTTAGGTTCTTGGAGATGCTTCGTAAATTCAGTACAAATTACTAAACTGTAATAATAGTGTTTACCTTTGGGTAGAGCTTATTTTAAGCTTTCTCAAATTCTGATTAAAGCCTTTGTCATTATTTTTTCCAAATACAGAGAAAATAAACTAATAGATTAATAATAATGCTAATAATATATAATGGCTTCTGTTGATCATATAGTAATGTCAGAAATGTGGCATCTTAGGAAGAGCTTTCAGATCATAGAACACCCATGAGCTTTGAATTTTTTCACATAAGCCACATTGCTTAACCTTTCTAGTCTATCAGTTTACTTTCATTGCTTAACCTTTTCGGTGTTCTTACTGTAAAATGTAAGTAGTGATCATTTCGCAGAGTCTTTTTGAGGGAGCGCTTTAGCACAATTTCTGACAAATAGTGATTAAAAATTAGAAGTTTCTTCATTCCACCCTCCCAAACTCACACATATCAAGAACACATGCACAAGTAGGTAGACTTACTTCTTTTAAAAAATTAACAAGATGTGAATTGGCTTGTAAACACTGAGGAAAGGTAATTATTTCTAATTATTGATAAATGTAGTGTAGAAGTGATTAGTTGGAGAACAGGTCAATATAATTTAAATATATTAAAGAATATGTTATTTTGGCATTCCAGATCAAAGAAAGGCCTCAAAGGTTAGCATAGCATGCCTCTGTTTTGCTCATGCTGTCCTGAACATCTAGAATGCCTTTTTCTCTCTGGTCTACCCTTTCTTTCAACTTCATCCTCTAAACTGACTAATTCCAACCTATCTTTTGAAGATTCTCTGAGAAGTCCTCCTTGATTCCCCTACCTACTTCCAGCAGGCACTCCTTCTCCGTGCTTTCATTCACCTGATTCTGTGTTAGTGTTCCTATCATATAACAAGCATTCAATAAATGTGAGTTCTTCAAACAAATCTGAAATATTCTATCTCTGTACTGTATCTTTGATAGAGTGAACTTTACAATATTAAAATGTTTTAGTTTTGAACACTAATTTTAATGTCTCATTCACACTCCTTTTCTAAATAACATTCCTCAAAAAAGTATATATTTATGACTTTGTTTTAAGTAAAATTACCTTGGAACATTTCATTGTCACAAACTGTAGAAAGTACAAATTCATGTGAAATCAACACATAAAGAGCTGAGAATAACATATATACATGGTTATTTCATAATGAATATAAATTTGTGAATGTATAACAGACAAGATGTCCCAGAATGTATTTTTAGTTGATAAACACATTGTTGAGGGTTATTTTTGTTGATGTTGATAGTAGAAGAATGATTTAGGACAGTTACTGTTTATTTTTATATGTCTTGTTTGATTAAATGGGCAGTAATACAAATTTTAAACATGATAAAAGTTTTCCCAAAAATTGTTGATATATTTTCCTGCTTGAAAACGTCAATGAAAAAGTTTATCTCCTTTTTTCTTGTGATTTTATACTACAACCAGGATTAAGAATTTAATCAGCAATGCCATAAAGAAAAACAATCATGTTTCTCTGTGATTATTGAATAGAACTATTTTGAGGGAATAAATTAAAGGCATTTTGAATTTTATATTCTAAACTTTCAAATTTGACCTCTTTTAAGAGAAATACACTTCAAAGAAATATAGATTTAAAAGAAATACTTACCCCAATACATTCCTTTTCTCTGCCTTTAAGTATTCTCTTTCTCTCTTTCTCATTCTCTCTCCTTCTCTCCCTCCCTTTTCCATCTCCTCTTCTCTCTGTAATTTCCTCCCTAGACTTCTGCCTAAAGAACCATTGCACCAATAGGCTACTTCATATCCGATTTGTGAAGCTAAAACTAAAGTCTTGAAGAGTCTTAAGTTTTTGTTCTTTGAACTAAGACATAGTATCGTTATGGTGTGATTGGATGTGTGTGTGTGTGTGTGTGCGTGTTTTAAAAGACTCTAGTTATGCAAAATTTCAGGCTTGATGGTATGAATATCATTATTTTATATTATAAAATACATGCTGAACAGACTTTCTTGTATCCTTAGGGCAGGGAAATAATCATAGTAATTATCTAAAAATAAAACTCACATACCTTTTTTACCATAGTTCCTAGCTGAAATGAATTACTTGCTAACAGAAGTTAATATTTACTTGGCTAGGTACGAAAAGAGTATGGGAAATGCCTGCGAACGCATTGTTGTAGTGGCAAAAGTACAGAGAGTTCCATTGGCTCAGGGAAAACATCTGGTTCTCGAACTCCTGGACGTTACTCCACAGGCTCACAGGTAAGCAATATTTATTAATTAAAATGAAATATCTCTTACCTGTATTCTGTTACGAGTTGTTGATCTTTCCTGATCTGAACTATTTTCTATCCCAGTGGTTAACACATCAAATTTGTGTTAATTTGATGTTGTTGTTGTTTTAGTGTATCTTAAATGGGAATAATTACGACAAATTTAAGAAACTAAACTCAATAATTTTATGGAATTTAGGATCTAAGTTTGCATAATAATTAATGATTTTATGTTATTCATAGTTGAATAAGTATAGAAGGTGAGGAAAGGAATTTGGCACTTCACCCAATATTCTAAGAAAGTAATATTTTATATCTATGATTCTTGAGTTATTACTTCTTTTAACCAGTGTAATAATTCTCTATCACATACTGAAAATATTTACTTATTAAATGGTATTAAATGGTATGTTTAGTAAAAACATTTATAACTCAACCATATTGTGTGCTGATAAGTTGAAGAGTAAGTCAGGGCAGTGAAGAAGAATCCCTGAGAGCATCATTGACTTAACTGGTCTAATTGCTACTCCCATCAGCCCAGCACTAGATGTAGTAGTTGCATCGTCCCTCACCAGGGAAATTGTAAACTTTTAGGTAACGTCTGCCATTTTTCCCAAGCCACAGTATCAGTCTAAAGATTATCAGGTAGAAATTTCAGCAACTCCTGGATGCTAAAATGAGCCAGTCAAACAAAAGACATAAGATTATGTGGGTCATGAATGAGTTTGGGTTCAGACTAGCAGACTAATATTTTTAAGATCGTGTGATTCAGTGGGAAAAACAATCATGTATTCAGTGTTGTCAATTGACTTTTTCTGAAGAAGACCTGAATTTAAATTGACAAATAAAGTTATAAATCAAGAACTTAGTTTTTTCTTAACTGTTTTAGCTCAGCCTGTAAATCTAATTATTTTTTGTAAATCTGATTTTATATAGAATAAGAAAGATCATTTCATTTGTTCTTTGATTAATGCTTAATTGTGCTGTTAGCTTAATAGATTAAATTTCCCTAAACAATTCCGTTCATATTCTTAGACAATGAAATATCCTTATAAGCTTTAAATATCATTTACAAATTTAATATTTCTGATTCTCTCAAACACATCCACTGTCAGACTGGACAGTTATACACACCTAACAAGCACTTGAACAGCTCTTATAAACCAAAAATAATGAACAATGTTCTCATAAGCAAACACTTTTCTCAAACTAATGAAATCCTCTTTTATCTTAGAAATAAAACCACATATTTACTATCAATCTAGTCCTTCAAACTGAAAATTTAAAAACTAACATATAACCATTGAACATATCAGACTATTTAAAGCTTAACAACCAAAATTATAATGATTGTGAAACTTATTCATAAATATAATGCACAGTTATTCATAATTTGAATTTAATTTATTTTATTATTTCTATCCCTTACTGAGATTGCAGAGTTGCCAATTAGGGGGAACAGATGTACCAACTCAGATTGGCTGAGATTTCTGAGTTTCGGATTAATAAATTTGCCAGTTAGAAATCTGAAATCTCCCATAAAAGTAGGGGCGTACCTGAATGATGCTTCCAGCATGAGCCCCTTATAATCCATGCCTTTATTTCCAACCTGATAATCCTCACCATCCTTATTTGTAATAAACTTTTCCACAACTTTTAAAATCGCAATTGCTAGGATTCTGTGCATCATCCAGACTTATTAGATCCTGCATGCTTTTCATAATACTGAGCTTATCAGCCATCATCCTGTAGTCATTTTATTAACATATGTCATTAATGAAGCAATAATATTTGGGAGTTTCATTTATTAAGTGACAACAGAGTTGTACAATGTTTAGCAATACTTCTGAGCTACGGGATAGGGCTTCAAGATAGGGAATGATTATGAATAATCATAAACTTGGTCTGTGGGTATACCTTAATTTGGATTCTAGCCTTGCTACAAACCAACTGTGACACAAAACAAGTTACTTAATCTCACTGACCCTCAGTTTTTCATCTGTAAAGTGGTGGTAATAATATTGATTTCTTATATTGCTTGAAAGCTTGAACTAATGTATACAAATACTTAGAACACATGGTAGGTGTTCAATAAATTGGAGCAACCACCACTTAATAGTGTCATCATTACAAAATTTAATTTCAGATCTATATTTTAAAGCTGTATTATATTTTTTCTTCACTTTTATAGTTGTAAGGTCACAATTCTAATCTTGGGGGAAAAAAGCCTTACATTGTTTACTTATGCTTAATATGACACTGATTCAGATTAACTATGACAATCCAATCCTGCATAAAGTGATAGTTCCTTAAATCTAGTGTATTTGTTTAAGTAAAAATAATAAAATGTATTTCACATTAACTGTGACCTTCTATAAACAAAGTCTAAAATACTCACTGATATTAAAGTAAAGTTTGAGGAAAATGCATGCCTTTTTCACATCAGAGAACTTCTAAAATAACAACCCCTATATTTTTTACTTTTTACTGAGAAATATTGAGTGTCTCCTATATAATGCCAAGCCATCTTCTAAACTCTGGGGAGACAATGATTAAAAGACAGATAACTTCCCCTATGATCTGGGGCTTTCATTCTAGTAGCGGAAGGCAGGAAATTTATTAACACGTAAGTCAAGAGAAAATATCAGATTATGAAAGCTGGTAGAGAACCAAATGTGGTGATATGATACAGAAAGTCCAGGTGGCTACTTGTAGTAAGTGCTGGAGAAAGACTGTTTTGGGAGATGACATTTACACCAAAATTCTGAGTGACAGGAAGTTGAGGGGAAGAGAATTCCAGGTGAAAAAACGTGTAATACAAAGTCCTTATGTTAAGGGAGAACTTGCAAAGTCAGGAATAGAAAGAATGTGATTGGCTAAAGTGATTGAGAGTGTGAATGGGAGATAAAGTCAAAGGAGAAGGCTAGAGACAGATCCATAGGTATTTGTAAGAGTATGCAAGTCTACATTTTATTTTGATTACTTTAGAAAGCCAGTGGGATAATTAAGAAAAGGAAGTGGCAGGATATTATCCACATGTAATAAAGATTATATGGCTACTATGTAGATAATGGAGGGACATGATTGGCAAGACTAAAAAGTGAAAATCCTCTCCACCTCTTGCTCCCCTATACTTACTTCCTGGTGCTAATCACTTATAAAAGACTAGTAATACCTATATTCACACAAACATAAATTCACAGAGCTGTGTATAGGGTTGTTGCATGTGTGTGTTTATAAAAACCATGGACTGAAGTATTGTCCTTCCCTCTGTGACCTTCCTTTGATTGTTCTGTCATTTATCTTTCATTTATTTTATTGACTTTTAGATGTATTTACTTCTATTATATGGTATTTGAAGCATAAAAAATATATGTAATGTCTATTAAATTGTGAAGCATAGTCATAAAATGAACACCTGAGAACTCAGCATCCATCTTAGGAAATGGAACATTTTCCATGTATTTTCCTCTTCTTCAAACTTTCCCCTGGTCAATCCCTATGCCTCCCCACCAGAGAAAACCTCTGAACTTTTGTTCTTCATTTCCTTGACTTATTCTAATAGTTTCTTCACCTCCAAAAAAAGATATTTAGTATTCTTTTTTTAAACCTTTCTTTAAAATGGTGTCTTATTGGGCTGGCCCTGTGACCTAGTGGTTAAGTTCAGCAAGCTCTGCTTCAGTGGCCCAGGTTCAGTTCCCGAGTGTGGACCTACACCCCTCATTGGCAGCCATGCTGTGGTGGCTACCCACATACAAAATAGAGGAAGATTGGCAGTGGATATTAGCTCAGGGTGAATCATTCTCAGCAAAAAAAAATGGTGTCTTATTGGATGTAGTCTTCTGTGACTTACTTTATGTGCTCCCATATTCTAACGCTCCTCCTGGTTCATTCCATGAACATTTAAGTGTTGGTTCTGTGCCGCATACTATATACTTTTCCTTTGCCTGCAATACTTCACCCTTTCTCCTTTTCCTATTCAACTGTCATTTGATATAGTATAGTGAGTTGTTAACCTTGTAGCTCACTATCCAGATAACTAGATTCAAATATTGGTTATGCCACTTATTAGGTCTGTGACATTGAACATGTTAATCAACCACTGAAACTCAGTTTTCTAATGAATAAAAGAGTACCTACCTCATGGAATGCTTGTGAGGTTTCAGTGAATGAATACATGAAAAATACATGGTATAGACTCTAGAACATAGAATTAATAGAGATATTTAAATATTATATTTATATAATATATACTTTATATATACATATAATATTTACCATATTTAAATATTATATTTATATAATATATACTTTATATATACATATAATATTTACCACATACGGGGCATTATTTCAGGTGTGTGATACATCAATGAACAGAAAAGACAAAATTTCTCTTTGTCTAGAGCCTCAAATCCAATGCAGACATTAGACATTAAATATAAGAAATAACTACATGATAATAATATGCCATATTATAGAAGATGGTAATGACTTTGGGAGGAAAATAGCTGGGTTGGGTGGGTGGGATACAATTCTGAATAGGGTGATTAAGTTAGATTTCTTTAAGGAGAAAATATATGAGCAAAAATTTAAAGAGATGAAGGAGTTATCCATACCTGTATCTGGGGGAAGAGCACTCCAGGCACACGAAACAATTGTACCAAGTCTAAGGCAGAGACATGCTTGGCATGTTAAGGAATAGCAAGGGAGCAGGTGTGGCTAGCCCAGATAGGGGAGACTAATAGAACATGAGATAATGAGGGCAGCTCATATAAATGTCACCTATCAACAATCATAATTCCACCAACTCTCAGTTAACATGTTGCTTCTTCAGTGTAGTGTTCTCAGACTTCCTAGACAAGGACATGTCCCCTTATTATGTGCACTTAAAAACATTCTTTTAAATTATGTAGTATAACAAACATTAACAAAAGTACACAAAATATAGTGTATGACACAGTGATTTAACATCCCTCCTCAGGTCAAATATTAGAATATTGGGAGTATCTTAGAAACCCTTTGAACTTTTCTCAATGCTTCATCTTGAAACATAACCACTATGGGGACCGGCCCACTGGTGCAGCAGTTAAGTTCACACATTCCGCTTTGGCAGCCCGGGGTTCACCAGTTAGGATCCCAGGTGCAGACCTAGCAGCGCTTGTCAATCCATGCTGTGGCAGTCATCCCACGTATAAAACAGGGGAAGTTGGGCACAGATGTTAGCTCAGGGCTAGTCTTCCTCAAAAAAAACAAAAACAAACAAAAAGACATAACCACTATATTAGCTTTTAACAGTACATTTTGTTTTGTATGTGTTTGATACTTATTCACATGAAATCATCTAGGACATATTCTTTTGTTTTCTTCCTTTCCTCGGACATCTATGTTGCTTTTTAATTTTCATTGCTATACATTACTCTATAATTTATTCATCCATTCTACCATTGATAGCCATTTGGGTTGTTCATAGTTTTCATAATAATTAATGCTTCTATGGACATTTGTAGGCACTTTGTTGTACTTTTGCATTTATTTTTGTGATAATTTGATTAATCTGTCACTTACTAGTCTGGGAGCTCCATGCAGGCAAAGATGTTTTTGTGTTAGCCTTTCTCTTTTGTATTTGCTAGGTTAGTATTTGGCTTCAGTAGAGGCTAATTAATATTTTTAGTTAATTAATTAATTAACAAATACAACAAATGTGAGAGATTTGTCCCCAGCATTTCAGTTTGAAGTTTTGAAGTATTTCTCGATAGAAACATTCCTCCAATGCTCAGGAGCTATAATCCTGCACCAATCTTCCTACTGTCCTTTTGTTTATGGGTTGTGCTGTGTGTGTGTGCATGTGTGTTTGCTGACCTATATAACAATATAGACAATATTTCTGAAGGATAAACATGTCCCAAGATTCATAAAACCAATTGTCTAATATTTTAGGGTTAGCTACTCCTATTATTTAAGGGGTTAGAACAGATTTGGAACCACATGACCCATTTGTGAGCTTGGTTTCACCATTAGCAGTAGTAACAGTTCTTATAACTATGTCGTTCTTCTGAAAAGATTTCGTTTCTTCCTCCCGAGATTAACACTTTTTTGATCCCTAATTCAATAAAATAGCAAAACAGAATAAACCAGAAAAAAAAATCTCCCCCAAAAGAAAAACTATTACCATTTTCTTGAATTATCTACCACTTAGAAAATTGAATTTGAGAATATGAACAATGATGTAAGAACTTTCAGTTCGCTATAAAACTTTCTACCGTGAAGCCATGAATAAAAGGTGAATCAACTTGCCTTCAAAAAAAAGAAAAGTCAAGATAGTATGTAACCTATAAAATTATGTTGATCTTCTTACAAAATTTATGGAAAACATTAAGTTCAGTAGCATTTTAATAACATTCTATGTTCTTTTCTTACCAAACTCTTTTTTTGCAAGATTCTGAATTCTTAAAGTAAATTTTTTGTTAATAAAACTGACAATTTAATGCATGTTTAAATATCTCATCCCCATAAAAGTTCAGTGAAAATAATTTGTTTTACCTTGGAAACTAAAATTATTAAATTCGAACTGTCTAGAGTATACTTCTATATGTCTTCAATGTGTTTAAATTGGTATAGTACGTTACATTTATTCCTTTTTCATAGTTATAATTATTTTTGGTATAGACATTTAGGAATACACTTAATGGGAACGAATTGCTATCATTAATTTAGTTTCTAATGTTCTCATACTCCTGTACTGCAAGCATGTAGAAATTGTATATTCACCAGATGCCAGAAACAAAGGTCCCATATAACTATGACAGAAATAAAAAGAATGATTTGTGTGAAAATCCACTGCCTGGTGAGTTCATTTCCTTTTTTCCTTTGCTGCCTTTCAGAGCCGAATTCGTAGAATGTGGAATGACACAGTCCGAAAGCAGTCAGAGTCTTCCTTCATTACTGGAGATATAAACAGTTCGGCGTCACTCAACAGAGGTAATTAGGAATGATTTTTCATATTTATTACTTTTGTGATTACTCTGAGAAGTTCTTAAATGCATTGCTTTATTTGCAACTTCTGGACCTTGTTCCATGTGGTAGGAATATCGCAAGGATATAAAACCTGGTTGAGTGTAGCAGTGTGTTCCATTATTCATAAGTCTTTTTTTTTTTTAATCCTGAATTTTCAGGAAATCGTTTCTGAAAGGAAGTTAGAAAACGAGAACTTTCTTTTTCTAGTCATCTGCCACTGCTATAAACTGGTGAGCTGTCAGGCCTCATTGGAAGCAGTGAAAATGGGCAATTATGTGGCTATATAGTCTGCTAAGCATCATAGAGTTCCACATTGTCCCAGGAATAGAGCAATTTCATAGTCTTTGTGGAAGTAAAGATATTCCATCTAGTACATACTTAAGGCAACCTGTGTATTTGGGGAAAAAAATCACATCTGATCTTAATATCTAAAAGACTTATCCAGATAATATTGAATATTTAAAGATCTAGGAGGAAAAAATACCTTATATATATGTTATGATTTTTTTGTGTGTATGTGCTTCCGGTTAAAATGTTCCTAGGGCATCGTTTAGATTTTTGAAATGAAATTCCTTTAATCTATTGTTTTATTTGTGGTTGATTTTTTTATTCTTCTCTCTCTCTCTCTCTCTCTCTCTCACACACACACACATACACACACTGTGTGATGTGATTAAATTGACTGCAGTAAAAATGAGTAGATGCGACATTTGTGGAAAGCTACAGTACACCACAGTCAGTGCTGGGAAATATAGAGAATGTAGTTTTATCTGGGAGGGCGGCATTTGTATGAGCTTATTCCAATCCCACTGTCCCAAGAGACATTTTTGATGCATATATTCAGTAGTTATTTTTATGATCAGAATTGTTTTTTTCTTACCCCCAAACTACGATTATTAGTTATTTTAAACCTGTTTATGTCGGCTTTTTAATACATTAAATGCTACTTAGAAACAAGTAATTTAATAATTGCAGCTTATGATTAAGAAAGATTCAGATACTGGTGCTCTTAATTACTTTTACTCAAGTAAGATGCATCTTATTTGTATAAAAGAAGCTCAGACAAGTAGTGTCCAAGTTAAATTTGATATGGGGATCCATTTACATATAATCTTAATTGACTTTCATATGTTATTTGGAGCAGTGATAGAGTAACTGTAACCTAAAGATATTAAATTTTTTACATAACTTTTGCTTAAGTAAGAACAGCAAGTGCAAATATTCCTCCAAATATGAAGAAAATACATTAAAATAAAACAATTACCTTCTTGTATTTGCTTCATTATTAGTCTGTTTTTATTTGCTAGAGTATATTGATTTACATAATATCACTCAAGTATTCTTCTCTTTTTAAGTTTAGTTTTAATGGTTATTTTGTGAAAATTTACTTAAATATGAATTCTCTAACATTTTGACATACTTTCCAAATCATGGAGAATGAAATACTTACAAATGCCTCCAAAGCTTAGAAAGTAATTTGCTTCCATTTTCTTTACTCTTTAAATAATCCCATACATAGAAAATTTACAGTATGTTCCTAGAAAGAAAACTATCCTTATTAATGGGGTTTATTGTTAGAAGTATCTTGCATCTAGTGATCACAGCAACCATAGAATAATTGTTGTTTAAACAAAAGATGAGATAATATGATTGTAATAATGCACTGTTTATTTGCTTACTGTGAAGATGGATAATATATGTACATTTGTCATTTTGTGTAGCATTATGATCTAAATTTATGTAAAGATAGTAAGATATGTAACTTTTGTAAAAACTGTTTTAAATGGATAATTTGTTATCACCTTGATTTTAAGGTCAATCACATAACATAATGTGCCCTTTTTAGTTTCTTCTCACGAACTTCATCAACTTGGAATATGCAATATGTGGATGACTAGGTCAATTTGAAATGTATTTAAAGAAAATAATAATATTTTATATTGACTGATCATATATTTAAATCTGTTTTTAAAATCTTTAGTTTTAAAAGATGTTTCTTAAAGTTACTGAAGAAAGGGTGCAAAATTTCTTGTGATATCCAATAACTTATTTTAATGATGACTTTGCGGAGGGGATTAAATTGAATTTATGGTATGAAATGTGCCCAGGCAGTGATCTTTTCCTTTAGGATATATATTCTTCCTTTCACTCAGTGGCTTTAGTGGTGATGGACATCATAGTGATCTTCTTGATTTCCTATATTAATTTCCTGGTGTCCCAAATCAGAAACTCCACATTTTATTCTCATCTCATTATTTTTTATCTTAAATGAGTGGAGTACTTTAAAATTTTATTTCTTCATATTATATCTCTCAGGATAGTCTTTAACCTCCTTCTTTAATCTTGTCTTATTTCCCAGGGTCCTATCTTCCCTGCATTCAGGCGTGTGTATCATATTTAGGTAGGTGGCATCCAAGATTCACCTTTCCAGATAAATACTTCAGTCACCTCAGCAACATATTCACCTCTGTTTATCAAAAGATTATATTCTCTATTATTGAAATAAAAATTTCAGGCACTGCATCTTCACATCTTCATATATTCTATCTTCCCATTCATTCTTAGTTTCTTATAGCAAGCAATTTTTTTTAAATTCCAACTCCATTTTCCTTTCTTTCTAAGTTAGATACATTAAATCTCTAATTTTTGTCTTTAGAAAAGTTCTAGCCCTTGAAAACTACAAAAAATTGTCTAAGTTAGTCCTATTTTCACTTGAGGTTTTCTATCCTATTCATACCACTGCCCAAATCATGAAAAGAAGAATTATTTTAAAATTCTGTATGTCTTATCATCTGTAAGTTCTCAGTGCAGAACTCCTTCTCAACGGTTTTTATTTTTTCAAATCATCTCTATTATTCCATTCTTGAACCAACTCGTTACATCCTATGTATCAGATTACCTGTTTAGATCTCCCAATCTGATAAGCTTGGGATTTTGCTCCTTGGAACCATGCAAGACCTTGAAAGATTTATTGATAATTTTCAATTTGTGTAATCATTCTTATATATTCTCTTTGGGATTTTGTTGTTTGATCACCTCATCTTTTTAAAGCCTTCCATTACATTTGTCTTTTGAATATATTTATGAAGATGTGTCCCAAATGTTTCCTATACATTTTCAAATATATTTCACCTGCCCACTTATTTACTACAATGGTACTCACTGTCGCAAGTCCAAAATTCCTTGAGGCCAGTACTCCAGGACTATTGTCAAGTTAACTTCACTGATCCCACTATAGACACAGGTAGAAGGAGCTTTTCCAGAGCCCTAAGGTGATGGTTGATTACAGAGAGTTTCAAGCAAGGTTAACTCTGATACAAACCCAAGTTTTCCCGAACTCCACAGGAGAGATTATTCATTGGTACTAAATATTTGCTATTTGCACATATCTTGAAGTCAGTCCTCAATCCCTGAGCTCCTCCCAGGCCTATTGGAAGTCTAGTCCAAATTTCTAGTAGCTTCAACTTCCTGGTAATGGGAGAAATGATTTTTTGCTAGATCTACCTTTCCTACCTATATTTCCTACTCACAGTCTCTGCTGGCCAAACCCCATCCTGAACGATTTAGATTAATGAGGCTTCTAAACCTTGAGTTTGATCCAAAATTGAAGGCATTTGCTGAGAAATTTCCCGGTAGTTCAATTAATTGTTAAACATTTCTGTTCTTTTTTGTAGATCTGGATAGAAATTGGGGTACTTTCTGAAACTAGGTTTTATTAGGCTTTATCTCTTTGTTAATAATATAACTGTATTTCCCATTTTCTTTTGACTTGATTAGTTGAATTGACACCAGAAATTTCAGTTTCAAGTAAGTTTTACTAGGTAGCTGCTACTAATATGGTATCATTGTGTCAATTACAAAAAGGTGCCCCACCTCCTGCCAAACCCCACCTGTGGAGTTATTGCAAAAATGTGTCCCATGTGAGAATTAGCAATAACGCATTTCTTCTTCTGGAACAATGGCTTGGTTCAAATCGTGGGGTTTTATTTTCCCCTACCTCCCATCCCCCATCCCATCAACTTCCCACACAGGTTAATGCGATTTAGATTTTTATACATGGAGATCTGACCAGTAAAGCTATATTTATTTAAGCCAAATTTAAGTGTTATATGTCAGAAGGCTGTCTGACCTGTAGAGGTGTAGCACTAATTTATTAATGCAGATGGATTGTCCTTTCAAGGTTGAGGTTCGTACTAATCTACAAATGCATTCTCAGTAAATTTATGTCATCAGTAAAATTATGATGGCCTATGGCAATCTTTGCATAAATTTAAGGGTTTATGTTTGATCTCAGTGGCACAACTACCTACTGAAAGGTGCCTTCACCTTTTAGGATCATTGTTGATACAAAGGAGAAAGCCACCGTCAATGGGTATTTGGAAGTCACTGACTTACTCACTGCAGTTTTGCACGATAGTTTTTGGAATGGAGTTTTAACCCAGTGACTTTTGGTAAATTGCTTGGCTTCTCAGCGTCTGTGCAATAGGGATATAAATAGTACCCACCTCAGAGAGACCTTGAGAGGACTGAGTTAATATATGTTAATTGCTTACAACAGTGCCTGAAACATAATAAGTACTATTATTATTATTTTATTCAGAAGTTCGTTTATGTTTTCTAACAAATGAAGACTAGTCCTTGCCATAGCTCTCAAGTAATCAGATATTAAAATCCATCATTCACAACCGACGGCTTTCTTTCCTTTTTATTTTCTGGTAATGGGGGGAGGAATGAGGTGGTTACCCAAATGTCAAGTAAAAGAAATAATAATTTACTGCAGATGGTGCTACCCTTGAAGCTAACAAAAAGAAGTAAACTAATAAAGCTGAATTGTCTCTTCTAAATTAGAAATTAAATGCAAATTACATTGGCCTAGTTGTGCTTTCCACTTTTGATTTGTAACCATCTTTTAGAATCCAAGAAATAAAGGTAAAGTATTTCTCCTCCCTACGTTAGATAATAATGTCAGCAGACACTGCCTTCTCTTTCCTCTAAGCCCTATCTTACCCTTCAGAAGCTTAGAGAACACTAGTTCAATTCAGACAGCCCTGCTAAATAACCAGTTATGCAGCGGAGCAGGCATGTGACTCATTCCCATTTTAAACTCCTGTCTTCTCAGAGCCTGGATTGTCTTTCCCAGGAGGTTGTCACTGAGGCAGAAGAAACTTCACAATAAATCACCTGCCACCTCATTAATATTCAGGATACCAAACATATTTCGTTTTTATGTTTTTAAAGAAAAATGCAAATGAAGGCATGTAAATGATGTTTCACTGCGATTAATGATTTCTATAAATTAAAGGTGCTGGATGAAACACTCATGCTCATTCACTGCATTTTATTAATGTCAGTAAATATAATTTGGTTTATATGCATAAAGTATGTCATATTGCCCAAAAACCTCACTGTTTTGAAGGATTCTAAAATCATTGTTTGTAAATATTAATATAATCTGACATCTATTTGTGAAATTGGCAAAAAACAGTTAATGATGTACCTGAGTACTCGCATAGCTAACAAATCAGAGTGGCCCATGTAACAAATTACTTTTCGTTATGAACAATCATTGTGATGATATGAGGGGAAATAAGTATTCTATGGCATGGATAAAATTTTCCTTCGAGATTCACCATTATATTTATATCGAGTATTTTTTGACCTTTATATTCTTGATTGGTGAATAAGGCAACCGTGCTCTCTGTGTTAATCTTTTTCCTTTGTCATCAATAATGTCATCAATAAAGACATAATTAGAAAGGGTATAATAAAATAAGGAAAACTTCTGTGTTCGGAAAATCACTTCAACAACACAAAAGCGAAGTAGGTACAAATTTTAAAAGTGAGATGCTGTATCAAATGGATAATTTAAACGATGCTATTTTAATATTCTGACCTCTAACTCAAGGAGACAAAATAATTTTCAGAATGAACTTTCCTTTGCAAAATAAAATATATTAAATATTGATTTCTAGTCAATCAGGGGCAAAGGTTCTTGCTGTAAATTGTTGGCAGGAACTGAAAAAGAACAACTTTTAAAATGCTTGCCAGTGAGTCCTTATGCTTTGCTTTTAACTTTGTCTCTTTGATATGAATCCTTCAACTCATCCAGCCTCTCACAACCAACTACACAACAGTCAAAGTGCTTTGTATTTATTATGATTCTGATTATAGCTTTCGTAGATTCCTTCACAAAGAGAATTCCTTATCTATGTAGAGTAGATTCCTCATTTTTATGGTTTAGTATCTTGTTGCCTATATATAGTTGGCAGTATCTTTTACCTGTTTATTATAAATCAGACAAGCCGTGGTGAGGAACCTTGATAACTTCTAAATATAGTGCTATAGAACATTTCCACTTGGGTTTGAAATATTACTATTGTTTCATATAAGTTGCTGAGACTGTAATTTTTCAAGAAATTATCTTTTTTTAGATCTGAATGTGAATATTCCAACTTATCTTCAGAAATTGCTAGTATTCTTTTCTTTAATAGAACACAATATGCCTCTTTATAGTTCCTGATAAATTTGGGATTTCTCCTTGAGTGTGTATAGCTATCATTTATCTATTGTACACTGTTCATTATTCATTATCCATTATCTTTGTATTCATGAAGAAGTGGGGTTTCTTGGTAACTTGTCCAAGATCACATCAGAAGTAAAGCGTGAAAGCTAGATTCCAAACCAGGTCTTTCTGACCACAAAGCCCTACTCAAGATAACAAAAATTTTTGTTCTTTTCTTATGATGACAGTTTTTCATGAAGCTTGCTGAAGATTGGAATAAGGATATTTTTCAAGAATATATTTCAAAGCGATTTTATCACCTTGCATGGAAATAAGACACTCTTAATAGCACAATTATTCACATATTTATTTCTTAATTTCCTTCATGTACTATTCATTTACTTTTACTTTCTTTTGTTCTAAGTACAGTTCATCTGGATTCATCCTATTCATTTAGGAAAAGAAAAACTTTAAAATACTGTGAATATATGGGGAGCTAGATTGGCCGATAACATATTCCTTTTATGAAACTATTTGATGTGGAATATGCTGAACTACTATACATTGTTGTCCAATTGTAGGGCTTAGGTTGCAAGAATAATCTTATAATCATTCTTGTTTTCTTTCCTGGAAGCTCTCAAGGTATCTTATTGATAAAATCCTTTTATCTTTAATTTCTAATTTCTTATATTTCAGTAAAAGGATGAATATTTTGGTCAGGGCAAAGATTGTGTTAAAAAGATCAGGTAAATAGCTCTGCCTATAATCATTTAGTAATAGAACCAAAGATCTAATTTTTCCCAGACCTTTGTACTCTTGAATTTGATATTCTTTGAAACTGTGTCTTCTGCCAGAACAGTATAGTAATGCCTAGAACAAGTAGAAAATCCATTTGAATTGACTTCAAATAGATAGTGATAATGTCATAAATTAAACTTGTTGTTAGTTTTATGTGCTAATTCCAGTTTTAACAAAATCTATGAGATGTCTTATAATTCAAAATTTAAAAACAAACAAAACCTGACTGTACCTCTGTCATCTGGAAAAATGTCCCTACTGATTATAAACATAAAGGATGTGATGATATAAATGCAGTATGTAATATCCAAAGTTATCTGAGTCATCACTTGTTCAAAGTATTTTTTTTTCCTAAGGAATAGACTATGTTAACTTATATCGGCTATTTTAAAAGTGAATAGAAGTTAATTCAATCACATGAAATATTAAAATGTGAACAGGGGATATGTGTTTAGGAAAAAAAGCCCTCATAAGAAAAAAGTATACTTAAATTGTCATTACCAGTAATTGTGTAGTATCCAATTAAAATAGCTTCTGTTGAATTGCATACGAAGGCTTGTATTTTATATAGCTCAACCTTATATACCACATGCCATTTAAAAGTAGGTGTTTATGTGTTAGGAAGTCCTATGATTTTATAATAGGCTTTCTTCATAATTTACCATTCTAAGGAATCTGGGTGCTTCACAAACTATAACAAGTTACCCATCAGATTCATAGATAGTAATTTACAACCCTCCAAAAATCACTGGAGAATTAAGAAAGATTTATGAGGATATTCAGATTAAAGGAAGATAGTTGATCTTGATGTAGAAAAATAGAAACATATGTTTCTGGAAACAGCCTCCGTCTGAACAGAACAGAGCTGACGTGATTATATGATAAAACAGACCTCTGAACAACATTATCAAGAATCTCTTTATTCATAGATACCTTGTTTTAATTCATATCTGCTTCTCTCAGACATTCTTTATTCAACTATAGTTTCCAAATTTAAAATTCACATTTTAACCAGGATAGACCTTCTTCATGTAAACTCATATAATTTGCACAGTAAAAGACAGTATGCAAAGATGTTAGCTCAGGGACAATCTTCCTCAAGCAAAAAGAGGAAGATTGGCAATGGATGTTAGCTCAGGGCCAATCTTCCTCACCCAAAAAAAAAAAAAAGTATGCCAATATAGGGCAGAGCATTACACTAAAAGTCATATCTTCTTCACATAAGTAAATTATTTTATATTGTTAGTTACACTTTCATTTGTTCTGAGGTTTGTTTATTCAGCAAAAATGCACAAGCAATGTGTGATTTACAAATAAATATAGTTGTGGGATTGACTATATAACATTAACGGATTATCAAGAGATAATCTTATTTAGAGAAAATGAATTGAGTAGCTACTGTGGGAGTGACGAAGATAAATATTCTTTTGCTAAATGCCTTCGATTTACTAAAAAAGAACTGTGATTTACTGCTATTTTGCCTCTAGTTAAGCAAACTTGGCCATAATCTTTAGGCTCAGTATTCATTGTTTTGAGTACCATGCCTATGTATTCAAAATGTCCAAGTTAATAGTACACAGAAATACATGCCTTTGACCAAGAATGATGAGCTTTAGAGATGAATGACTAAGTGGTACAGGTTCATCATTTCTACTGCAGACCCACCCCTTCCTCTATTGTGAAGCAAAGATTCACCGAGAATTCTGAGACCCAGTCCTACTACTGTTTCAGTCAGAAAACCTAAGATCTCTGAGCAGCTTTGCTTTCAGCTATTTATGTAAAAGGAAAACACTGAATATCTAATGTCATCAGTTTCTTCATCTGCAACACAACAGGGTTGTGTTGCATTTCACAGCCAAAAAAAAAATAACACTGTAAAACTTTTAGAAGAAAATACATTTTAGATTTGGGATTAAAGAAGGAGTTCTTAAAACAAAAATAACAAATCATAAACTATAAGACAAAGACAGATAAAAAATTAAACAGTACTCATAACAGGTAAAACATTGGGAGAATGTGTAAACAACACATATGACAAACACGTTAGTGCCTAGATTGTATAAAGGATGTCTACAAATGAATAAGTAAAATTCAACAACCCAATATATATGTGGGCAAAAGATAAGAACAGGCAATTGGCAGAATAGGAACCCTTAAGGCCAATAAACACATAAAAATTACCCCATCGCTCTAATAATCAGGGAAATGCAAAATATAACAGTAATATGAAATATCATTTCATGCTTCATCAGATTGGCTAAAGTGTCAGTCTGACAATACCAAGTTCTAGCAAGAATTTGAGAAATACACATTGCTTGTGGAAGTGTAAATTAGTACAAACACATTTGACAGCATTTTGGCAATATATTGTAAATTGAAAATGTGCACAGCATATGACCCAATAATTTGACTTTTAGGTATTTATTGTAGAAAAACTCAGGTGTTTGGGCAAGAATACATGTAAAGCCAGTTAGTGCAAAATAAGGGAGAATAAAGTAGGTAATGTCTAAGGTTCCCAACTCTAAACCTCTGAATATTAAAATAGAAGCAAAACCTTTGCATTCAGAATATTTCATTTTGTATTAACTAACAATAACCTAATCTGTACTCTGGAGAAAACATGTCATTGAAATCCATATTAATAAATTCCCAGTGAATGAATTAGCTATTAAAAGACTGAAGTATCTCCAAACCATTTGAAAGAAATTTAATAGGCAGTTTGATTAAAATTTAATAGCAAACTTGTTGGCTATTAAAAGTGCGCAATGTTATAAATCAAGATGTCAGCTCTTCAATTTATGACTTTAGAAAAAAATGATGAAAGAGCTCTTGGCTTTCAATAAAATATTTCTTCTTCGACACTTTGTAATTTCATTAATTGTTTGAATAAAAATAGTAAAAAATATAAAATGTTGGTTTCCATGGTTTTTAAATTTATTTTATATAACTCTTAAGGATAGTGTGAAGATTCTGTTGGTTTTGTTTATTATTATAAACACCTTGGTCTTGATTTATATAGCTGTGATATTTTATAACATAGCCCTTTAAAACTGAATTAATCATTACTTGCACTGTCTTTCTGGAGCTTGTGTGTCTGTTGATATTGTTTTGTCACACAGAAAAGCAAAAAATAGGAGAAAAATTACTTCAAATAGACACTGCCTATTGAATCATTTCTCTATAGTTCTGGAAGCCTCTTTTATCTATTTACTTTTATTTTCACTTGTTCATTTATGCTACATAAATCAATACATGAATATGAAAATAAAATAATTGAACATTAGAGAAAACCATATGAGGAAAAAGTAATGCACTCCTAGAAGGCTCCTAATAAAATTTTGTTGAAAGATATTTTTGGGAGAGGATGCTAAAAAGTATTTGAAAATCACTGAGTTAAACATGTTTAAACTACCTGAGTCATTTAACCTTCAATAAAATATGCATGCCCTGAAAATATGTTTCTTTATGTATTAAATAATGGTGGTAGACTAGATAATGTTAAAATCTTTTCTGTCCTAAATTCTGAGTTTTAACCTTTCTCCATAATGTTGTATTACAATTGATTAGGTGATACTTATATACATAAGATGGATTTTGGGTACTTCTGACTCATCTTTTCCAGTTTTCTTGTGTAAATTGTAGTTCCCTCGCTAGAGAGAGGCATGTCTCTTTTTCTTTTATACCAGTTTTCTTATCCCTTTGGAAAGGAAATAAAACCATAGAACCTTTTCACCAGAAACAAGTGTGGGCATGTGTGCATGCATAATTGAGCACACCCACATACACCTAAAGCATGTTACATACAATTTTAAGTGTTTCACAACTTCATAGACACCATCTCCCAGTGAAAGATCCCTTGCCTTACACTGAAGTTAGTATTCTAATTCTATAGACAATATTATCATTATTGAAACTACTTTTACTTATACAAAATGAAGTCTCCATTATGGGCCAAAATTAAGGTCTGCATACAAAAGCTCAGAGACATCACTCTGCTTTATACATAAGTCTTGTTTGTATATGAGTCAATGCGTATAATGGAAGTGACTTCCTAAAAGAAAACTACATCAAACCAAGGGAGAAAGAACCAAGAATGAATGGAATGGAAGATGAGGTATATTAAGGAAGAAAGAACCATCTGGGTAAAACTGTTTTATTGAGATAAAACAAACGGAATATTTACTATTCTATATGTTTATAAATTATAAAAATTTGAAAATTAAGGCATATTGGGTATGTGACTATTAAAGCATGGTGTATTCAGTTAGTTCATTAGATCACCAAGGTCTCGAATTATAAAACTTTGCCCATCCAATATGATCAAATAAGAGTGTCAGTACGTTTTTAAATAATGAAGTGTGAGGAGCAGAGCAGAGTGACAATTCAAGTTATTTTAAGAGCTTTTCAGTATACTTTTGTTAGCCTGCTGTCAGGAAGAAACGTTGTTTGAATTATGTTTCTGAATGATATAATATAGATTCAAGTGGGATCCAACTGTCATCTTTTTTCAGATCTGTTCTTTACTCCACAATTTCAAAGCACGCCGATCCGCCTTAGATTTTCAGTCCTCAATTACATGTATCACACTGAACTGGCCTAGACAGTGCTGTCATTCAGAGCCTCTCAATGTCAAAACACCTATTTTATTTTCATAAAGAAAGAAATGTAACAGTTTTGTGGTAAAACTATACATTTGAAAAGAGTGTACTATTATCATTCCATTCAAATTTCACTCATTCAAAAACTTTTTATCAACCTCCACCTTCATCTATAAATAAAGGAAAAAGACTCCTCTTAAAAGGACTATGATTTTACATATAATCTTTTTCAGTAGCTTTAGGGTCTAATTTTTCAAATAATTGTCAGAAAAACTTCCCAGAATTTTTTCAGTATGGGATATGAAAATCCTATTTGCTTTCTATCACACTTTCATCAAAAATAAAAGATTTGGTGGTTGGTCCTCTGTTGGCAGCTTTGTTGATGATTCATGTATGTTGAAGTTCAATGTTAATTCCTTTTCCATGGTTTTATTAAAGAGCTAACCCTTGTTTCTGACAGCATATAAGCAGATATGGCTAGACTATAGCCAGGATTTGGTGAGTCAGATAATTAAGGAACAGCTATTTTTACGTAGTTACTTGGAGCTTTTTACTTTGAGCATTTTTACCCAATTTGAGCTTTTTATTTTGAATCATGGCAAGTTGTACTGTTTTATTTCTCTTATTATTATCTGCAGTTAGTATTCATGTAGCATTTTGTATTTCCAAATAATTATGTGAATGTTTATTTCTGCTTTAAAAGTTTCAATATTATAGTGCTTGGTATAGTGTTAGAAATAAAGAAATCACCTTAGAAATTAGACAGTTGGCACTCTTAAAAAATTTACTAAAATTATGAAACTACTCATAATTGATAAAATGACTGTTTTTGTTTTATAGTTTCAGGATGCCATGATTTCACATTAGTGTTTTCATTAATTAGACAAATATTTATTGGGTTCTAGGAACTATTCTAGACACTTGGTATGCATAGAGCAGTGAAAAAACCCTACATATTCCACGTTTTCCTGGAGTTTACATTCCAGTGAAATTAGCACAAAAACATTCTTTTCACATATGTTGTGTTGTAACTATCTTCCTTCCACCCCACAACATCAACTTATTTGTGCCTCCAAACTGACACCCAGGTAGCTTAACTTTTCTGCTGAAAAACACTGACAGATGGTTTGTAAACACTGATCTTCTTGGAAGTCTTCAGAAATTTCCCAGCTATTAGAAGGGAAGTTTACAAATCAGAAGTTAGTTGGAAGGAAGAGGAAGAGACAGGATGAAGAGAACTTTGGAAAATAGTATCCGAATTCAAAGTGACCTTAGTAAATAGAGGAAACAGCCAGAAGCAAACAGAATGGACTTCAGCAAAGACAAGTGAAATGCAGGGCAGCAACAGAGAAAAGACAAAAGTAACTTTGGACATAAAAGATGGAGGAAGACAGGGTCTGTGCAAGTTTTTGGTTGAAAGAGGTAGGCGTTGGCAATACGTCAGTTTATTCAAAAGTAGAATTGAAATGTCTAAATGTGAGTGGAGACTATAGGAACCGTGTGGTAATACCTACTAGGAAAGTTGCACTTGTTTGAGATAGTGACAGGAAGAATGGGCCCTTGGGGTCACTCCATGCCCTGAGAGTCTGTGAAAAAGTATTGACTTCTTACCCTGGGTGAATCAAATGAGTGATAACTGTGTGCTTACTGAGACATATCCATCATTCTTTCAAACTAGCAAACCCACAGAGCTTATCCATAACTTTATGCTCTTCACAAAACATTGATGATCAAACTTCAGATCCTCCTCTTTAGTTACTGTTACTGAATGCTCATTTTTTATTATAGCTCCATTTTTGGGATGAAAGTTAGTTTCAGTGATACTAATTATATTGATTTCAAATGGCACCTGAGGTATAAAAGTAAGTGAGAGATAGTAAAAAAAGCAACTTACTTTTAAGTAGTGATTCTTTTTTTCTATCAGGAAAAAGTTCCTTAATACCAAGGAAAAAGAGGAAAATGTTTTTTGTTTAAAAGTTTTAAGTTATTTTTTGGGACCAGCCGAGTGGTGTAGTGGTTAAGTTCATGTGCTCCCCTTCAGTAGCCCAAGGTTTGTGGGTTCAGATCCTGGGCCTGGAGCTACACCACTAGTCAGCGATGCTGTGGTGGTGACCCACAAACAAAATAGAGGAAGATTGGCACAGATGTTCGCTCAGGGCTAATCTTCCTCAAGCAAAGTAGAAGAAAGATTGACAGCAGATGTTAGCTCAGGGCCAAGCTACCTCACCAAAAAACAAAAAGGTTTAAATTATTTTTTCTGTGTTTATGTGGTTTTAGACTTGATAGCAGGTGACTCTCCAGTTGTGACTGCATGTCACTCATTATGGCTATAGATCAGTAATAGATTCCGGATTGCACCCAGATTTGAGGAAGCAAGCCACCAAAGCCATTGGCTGAGACTGAATGTTGTTCCAGTTAGCCACCATTGTGTCATACACAGCTATATACCGATAGCATTTCTGCTATTGTTTCTGGCCTTTCCAGCTTAGCAGGAATTGATGATAAATGAAATGAACTTTAAAACTCAGCCTTTCTACAAGTAATAGTCTCACTGATGAAAGTGTTTTAAAGTACATTCACAAATTAGAAAAACTGAAAAGGAAATTTATGCTAGGGAAGATATGACCAATAAATTATCTATAAAAATTTTGACAGCTTCGTTAGAATTCCATTACGGAGCTCCATTTTTGTATGATTAAACTTTTTTGTTCTTATATTCTTAGCTTTTTTTAATAAACTGAATGATACACAGAAACCAAAATATTGAGTCACCTGCTTCTTACTGATGCTTGATTCTTCTCAAATCAATTGTTTCTTTATTCTAAAGCACAGACCATCTTTTTTTACATCAGCATAGAACAAAACATTTATATATATGACAAAGGAATGTTTTCTTTAGTAAGTTATATGAAGCAAGGAAAAAGAGTGGCATGGCAATTCTCCCAGCCTACTGTTTGTTTTCCAATTAGTTCAAATTAAGTCATGCATAGTAATGAAGCGAAATGGATAGAGATGCAGATATAAGCTTCAGCCATAAAGATCTCACTTCTTATCTGATCTGTGAGGGAATATGAAGAATTTGAGCAATTTTATGTTTTTAAGACTTTTACCCTAGTTCATTTTAAGTTGCTTACATCTTTCATTTTCTATTTAAATCCTTATGTAGAGTAATTTTAGAAAGTAATTATTTGTCTTGAAAGACTAACTTACCTTTTTATTGAAAAAAGGCTAGGATGATAAATAGTAACTAACAGGTACAACTTATAAGTAATTTCCCTTTTAAAAATGTACAGACCAAATCTTGTCTCTGTTAACATTTAATCTTAAATTTGGGTAACATAAACAACATACATGTTTAAGATTTACAATATTCCATTTCTTATCTGAAAGGCGCTTTAGCCAACCCTTTTTAGCTTTTCTTATTAATATTCCATGTATTTAATTCATCAATGGAAAATAATATGTTGATAGGTCGGTCCATTTTATGATAGATTGAAGGTCTGCCAGCTCACTGTGTTAAGAACATTTGAATGTATATGGTGTACAACTCCAGCAACTGCTCATTGATCATTTAGTAAGTGAAAACTTCGGTGCTAGTTCTATGCTAGTTCTTTGTAAGATATTTAGGATGCAAACAAATATTTAGATATTTCCTGGAAGAACTGAAACTTTCCAGCTCAAAAGATCTGACAAGCTACATTGTCCTTTAAATCAAGAGGTGTTCAGTTTCCCAGTTTTGAGGTTAAAATATTTATTGGCCGATAGCTTACCATATAACAAAGAGCTATGATATTGCAAAAGTTAAAACTACCATCGCCAAGTTTTCCCTTCTCATTTGTAAACATTTTCTATGAGTGACTAAATTTTTTTTTATTTAATCAATATAGATTTTTTTTGAGATAATTATAGATTCACTTGCAGTTGTATGAAATGATAAAGAGATCATGTACCTTTTACTCAGTGTTCCTCAACAGTGTCTTTTAAAACTATACTTCAAAATCACAGCCAGGATATTGACATTGATACAATCTGTCAATCTTGTTCAGATTTCTTCAGTTTTACTTATATTTGATTGTATTTGTGCATGTGTGCGTTTGTGTTTAGTTCCAAGGCAATTATATCACACAGGAAGGTTTGTGTGTACACCACCATAGTCAAGATACACAGGAGTTCCATCACCACAAGGATGCCTATGTTGCCCTTTTATGACCATACCTACTTCCTTCTGCCTTCCATTTTTAACTCCTGCCAACCACTAATCTGTTTTCCATTTCTATAATTTTTTCATTTCAAGAATGTTGTGTATATATATATATAAATGGAATCATACAGTATATATATATATTGTCTTTTTGATTGTCTTTTTTACTTAGTATAATTCTCTAGAGATTCATCCAGTTGGTTATGCGTAGCAATTGTTGTTCCCTTTTTTTGCTGAGTAGTAGTCCGTGGTATGGATATACCACAGATTGTTTAATCATTCACCAATCAAAGGACATCTGGGCTGTTGTTTCCCAATATGGACTATTACAAATAAAGCTTCTATGAATTTTCATGTGCAGGTTTTTGTGTGAACATAAATTTCCATTTTTCTGGGCTAAATGTCCAAGGGTACACTGCTGAGTGGTATGGTAATTGCATGGTTAATTCTATAAGAACCTGCCAGACTATTTTCCAGAGTAGCTGTACTATTTTACATTCCCACCAGCAAAGTATGAATGATCCAGTTTCTCTTCATCCTTGCCAGCGTTTGATGTAGTCACCATTTTTATTTTAAGTATGTAGTGATATCTCATTGTGGTTTTAATTTGTATTTCCCTAATGGCTAATATCAGGTCTTTTCATGAACTTGTTTGCCACTTGTATATCCTATTCCATGAAATGTCTGTTTATGCTGGTGGCCCATTTCCCAATGGGATTGTTTTTTGGGTTTTTTGTTTTTCAATGTTTTTACTGTTGACTCTGAGAATTCTTTCTATATTCCAGATCCTAGTCTTGTTGGATTGCAAATATTTGTAAATTTACTTGCAAATATTTTCTCCTGATCTGTAGATTGTATTTTCATTCTCTGATGTGTATGTTACCATGTAACTGTGTGTTCAACCTGACTGTCCCCATAAAACTTATATTTTTCATTCCTCAGTCATTTTTCCTTTCTTTATCATCTAACATAAATACACTTTCTGCCAATCGTTTTTGTAGATGGCCTAATTATATTTAATAAAACTATTTCTCTTATTTTTGGTTTTTTGATTAAATGGTTTTGGAGGGTGGGAGGTTGCAACTCATATTGATGGTAAGTTAGAACCTAAGACATCTGTTCACAAAGAGATGAAAGAATTTAACTTTGTTACTTTGTTATGTCAAAGTCCAAACAACCAGCTGGAAAATGGAAAATGGAATTGGTAGATACCACAAAGCTAATATTTTAAAATAATGCCCATATGATTATTTTATCAGATTTGTAATTTCACCTAATTAGTATGCTTACTATGGTGTACTAATAAGAGTGATTTGTATTTTATTTTATTTCAATTTAAAGAATTTCTCGTCGTAGGATTTTAAGAAATGTCAAATTCTTCTGTTGTGTCAACAACTGCTCTCCAAATGAGTGTTTTATCATAAATATTGCCTTTTATTCTTTTTTTCACTTTCATTGAAAACAAGCCAGTGGTTTCTGTGAATGAGGGTATTTTTTGTTTAATTTTAGCTTTTCTTCCTGTGTTTTAAACTATTTTTTTCAGCTTTTGTTTTGTGTTTTCTTTGTATGGAAGACTGTATTTTGCCTTTTATTTAATTTTTATTTTTAGCAAGCATGGGAATATATTCTTGCTTACACTTTGGGAAAGAGAACACTCTAAATGTGGCTTAATCAACATTGTAAATCATTTTCTTTCTTTCCCATTGACTCTCGGATATGTGCATTGTGGGAAACATGTGTGCTTTAGTGGCATATATTTTTGAGTCTAATTAGCTGCCTGCCTGTAATCAGGACTATATCAACTGTTGTCATTCTAAATGTTTCCTTTCTTTTTTTCAAACACATTTGCCTGATTGACCTTTTTTTTTTTTCTCTGTCTTTCTATGGGGCTGCTCCAGGAGCCATGGCTAATCATCTTATAAGCAATGCTCTGCTTCGTCCGCATGGTACTAACAATCCCTATAATACATTGCTTGGGGAACCGGCGGTCTGTAACAACCCTTCTGTCAGCATGTACAACACACAAGGTGTGCTGGAGTTTATCTTAATTTTTCCAAGTGAGAGTCCCATTTTATGTAGCTTTTATGGCCACATTTTATTTTTCCTTCTTCTCTCCTGCCTTTTCTTTCCTTTGGAAGCAGACACACAGACTCCCTTCGCCTCCCACCCCTCTTGGTGCTTTTATTTTCCATTTTCCTTAGGTTTTCCTTAGTAGGAAATGGATTCCTTCCTTCTGATAAACAAATGCTTGTTTCATCAATATATGTTTGTTTCTCTGTAATGTTATAAAATGTATTGTGGTTTGTCGGTACTTTTCTTGTTGTTGATTGATTTTTATATTAAATACCTATTTATTTGGAGAAATGAGATATTTGCTTAAGGTAAGTAAGATAAAGGAAGACTTGATTCAATAGTCTTAATGTTTTAAGATTAAGAAATAATCTTACTCTGTTATACCATGAAGCACACTCTAGGCACAAAGCATCAGGACTGATGAAAGCATTTAGATCAACGCCAGGGAAAATTATTATCGAACTACGACGCTGTGGAGGAAAGAGCAAGCTCTATGCTAGCTTGCCATTGCCTGTATGAATCGGCTCAGGAAAGTGACGTAATGCTTTTTCTTCTGTGGCTACCTATTAAGAACAAGGCTTTTGAATCTGGTTCCTCTGTAGATCCACCAGCTTTAAATGATATAAAATTTAATTGTATCTCAAATAAATAAGCATAAATCTCCTTAAAATAACTTACAATATAAGTGTTTGGATGTGGCTTTACCTTTTCTAAGAATAAAAATTTATTAGGGGCACATGAAATTAAAAATTATTCATATCATATGTAAAAAGATTACAGGGAAAACATTATTCAAATGAAAGTTTCATAAAAGAAAAATCCTAGTTAGTGAACCACTTATTTAAAATTGTATTTGAAAGAAAATTCACTGTAACAAAGAGACTTCCACGGTTCCTTCAAGTTGGACGTGATAGATTAACAGTATTTAACTTTCCCAGGCAATTTTGAATAAAATTTCAGCTATCCTCTGTGGGAATCCTTGTTTTCTTTCCTTCTCAGTCAGAGGTAAAGATTGGTGGCGGTGAGTGTGTAAAACTTGGCGTGAATGCCCGTTCTGGAAAAGCGTATGTTGCAACATGGCCGTTGGGTGTCTAAAACCATTTGAGCTTCTCAGGTGACAGCTTGCCAGATACAGAGGATGATTTTAAATTATTTCAAAAATACCAAAGTCAATAATTCAGAAGTGACTTCTGGAACATAAAGTTGTTTGTCAATAGGATGAAATACTTAAGCAAACTTTCAATATTATCAAGTTTCTTAAAGCCTACAAGTCTAACTTTCATTGTAGACTTTTAGAATCAAAAGAAGGGAGAGAGC
This sequence comes from Equus asinus, assembly GCF_041296235.1. Taxonomy (NCBI): domain Eukaryota; kingdom Metazoa; phylum Chordata; class Mammalia; order Perissodactyla; family Equidae; genus Equus; species Equus asinus. The sequence goes on along the minus strand of NC_091792.1, from coordinate 114,129,899 downwards.
TCCTTGAATCCTCTTGACCACATTGCTGACATTCTGTCAGCCTGCTTAAGTATTTCCTCTAATGGAGCCCTTCCCACCTCAGGATTTCATGTGTTCAATTGTTGAAATAGTTCATTTGTTAGGTACTTTGTTTCCTTCCTCTGAGCCAAAATTTGCCTCTGGCCATGACACTTAGGTTTGCCCTCTAGAGAAAAGAAGAACAAAGCATTCTTCTGCTCCCTGTGGCAATCCTTTAAATTCTTGAGAGCGGCTAACCTGTCTTCTTTTAGTCCTCCATTTCCCTAGTAAAACAAGCTGAGTGCCATCAATATGAGATAGTTTCTGGGTCCTTATTCATAGTTAGTTCCCCTCTAAATTGTCTCTCATTTGTCACTGTCCCTATCTCATTGTAGCACTCAATAAAGTGTACAATACACAGTCCGCCAGATGTGGTTTGGCAGAACAATTTAGCAGACCTTATAAAGGCTTGTTTTGTTTTATTTCTTTATTTTCATTAGGCTAAGTGACAAATAATTGTGTCACTATAAACATTTTAAAGTATGCTGACATATTAGTAAGTTTTGAATGATGTTAAATGAAGGTTTACACCATATCTGCAAATTCAATCTATCGCACATTATTCACCTTACACAAAGAAATTGTTTTAAAACAAGTAATAAATTTAGATCATATTTTGTTTAGCTTTTCTGATTATTCAGATATAGTTTCAAATGTCTTATATAAGGAAAAACTAACAATTGTTAATCTATATGTTTTCCCTAATCGATATCTGGCTTCTTCTCTTATTTTATTTTTACCATTATCCTAAATTAAGGGATTTTTTTCTAAGAATAGAACACTTCTATAAAGACTATCAAAGTGAAATTTTCTTGATGCAAAATTTAAAATAATACCATGTAGATGCAAAGTTTTATTCCTGTGGAATCTATTACTAGACATTGCTATTAAGATTATCAATAAATACACAAAGGATTCTTCTGAATGGATTTGTCATTATTGCCAGTAAACTAAATAAATTCTACTAACTTTTCTTAAAGCAAGAGTAAATAATTTCATAAATATTTTTCAGAATCAGAAGTGGAATTGTTCAACTATTTCATGTTTTAGTATTTTTTAAGATGTTAAGAAACTATCATAGTGCTTAAAATAGTTCTTTTTACCACTGACCAAAAATAAATCTTGGTGACTGTCATATTGCTACTAATCTTATGCTTTCAGATGAATGCACTTATATTCTTACTGGCAAGGTGAAATCTTACATGCAGTATAGGTGGCTCGGTATGTACTGGAGTGGTTTATGCTGAATGACCACTTGGTTCTGTTCTCTGGGTCCTCTCATTCACTTGCACCAATGCCATCCAAGCAAAGAAGCATTCAGATTTAAAGTATCCACTTCTGTTTGTAATGCCTTTATTGGAAATATGTAAAGATGTGTTTATGGTATTAGTAAAGCATATCGAGTTAGGAATAAAGATGAATAATATACTTTTGTTATATTGGATTTAAATTTTGTGTGTGGAAATATTTAAAACTTCATGCATAGTATGTCTGGGCCATTATCTTCTTGTCAGTGTTGAAGAATTCATTTTTTATAAGATAAGTCTCATTATAGATTAACCTGTCAACAAAACATAATAGAAAGTCATCGTTTTACAAAAGAATTTACATTTTAAAGTAATTGAATTAAACTCTAAAACTTTAAAGAAAGACATATATTAGGATGGGATGTAGGGAAGAATACATTATAGTTGGTAAGAATACAAGGTTATATTATAAAGTCTGTAAATAAATATTCTGTTATGTCTTTCAAAGCCTAAGGCAAAGGTGAAGAGAAGGAGACAAACAGTAGTGCACAGAGGAAATCTAGAAGATTCCCTTTCTGACACCAGGCCTGCCATTATTAGCAGGGTGGTGTTAGATAAGGCCCCGCACTTCTTGGCTGCAGTTTCCTCATCTGGAAAAACAGGACTTGAACTTTGCTTCTCGCTCATGTGCTTTCCACTCCTAAAACGCTCTCATTGAAGGAAGGAGCTATAATGAGTCAACAAACGATTTCCATCTGTTGCCATACAGTTTGGCTTCCTTATTTCAAATTCTTTTTCTAAAGCTATTTTGAAACTTTAAAAGACATTTCCCATGCCTTTTGAAATAGTATTGGTCTTTTGCTGAGAAGCAAATCAACTTTTAAAGTACAAAAACTGTCTCCCTAAAGCAGTGGTTAAGTTATAACAAGTGGGAATCTCTTGAAATGATCTAGCTGGATGAATTCGCTGGTTTTTATTTTGTGATGGTTTAATCTTCCTGTAAACAAAATCAGCAAGAGCAGTTCTTTTGACCTGATTAAAATACAAGTTTTTTTTAAAAAATTTGGCTAGGATTGTTTTTAAAGGATCAACTCTCAAAATGTTTGATTGCATATGATTGTATGCCAATCCAGAAGAAAATCTAATATTGATGGTGGTGTTTTTTTCCCCCTCACATTTTCCTGATGCAGAGTAATGCTTGGATTTAACCCTTTTCTTTCTCCGTAGTTATACAACTTTGGAATATGAGCTCCAGAAATGACAGTATTGATCAGTATTATGCACAAATGATAAAAAGCATTTGTATAGGGGGAAAAATAACCTTTGTACATGGAAGGAGAAGATACTTAAGGGGAAAAAAACACAAGTATGAAAACCTTCAGCTGTAGTGTTCTCTCTGTGTATAATAAGCTAAAGTTTTATTTATAGTTTTACTGAAAAATTTTACAGTTATATAACATTCCTTAGAAGCAAGTATGTTCTAACATACACACACACACATATATAATATTGAAATATAGTGTGGATATAGTCAAGGCTTGCCCTCAAATTTTTACTCTCCTTGGTTGGTGTGATAATCTTAACTTTAAAATAAATGTGTATTTGTTTGAAATTTACAAACTGCAGAAATGCTTATTAAAGACTCGTTTTATTAGCATGTGTTAAGGGGGATTTCTTATTTTCTGACTAACATTTCAATATTTTTAATTATGATAAACCATGTAACACCAACTCATGAATTTTGGGGCAGTGGAAATTATTTCCTTTGACTCTTTTTTCTGCATATCATCAATTTGCTTTTTACTCATGTTTCTTCTACTGTCGCTGTAAGCTTACTTGTTGTTTTTTCTTTCCTTTTCTTCATGCTGTCGTTTAGAGCCCTACAGAGAGACAAGTATGGGAGTAAAGCTAAACATTGCATATCAAATGTAATTTTTTTTAGTTCACTTTTATTGCATCACATATAGATGATGTAGTTATTAAAAACAGTTCATCTCACAATTTAAAAACTAAAGAGCTTATGAATCGACTTATATAAATATATGTTAATAGCAATTAGACGCTTTTGTTGTCTGATTCTTTTATTGTGTCACATAACATAGTTGTTAAGTCTCATGTAATGTTTGTGTGAGTTAAATTGTTTTTAAATTAAGCATTTATTTTTGCTAAGTAATTCATAAACTTTTAATTTTCATGAGTATATTCCATCATACAAATATGTCACATGCAACATAGCCGTTTTATTTTACTATGGCTGTTTTCAATCCGTACCTAATGCATTGACAACAGAAATAATAAACACATGTTTCAATGCATCAGTCACTCAACCATAATCATCAAGCATACCATAGCAGCCTCTGCAGCAGCAGTCACCCATCACATACGGCCCTTTAAAAAGCATTTACTTTTATTTTTTCTTAACATTGTGGATTTGTCTACAAAATACCTTATAACATGAAAATAAATTGCTTCACGCTATGTCTGTGATGGTTGCTTTTTAATGTATTTTATGCATTGCTGTTTTTGAAAACTGTGTTACTTGAATACAGAGTATTCATCAGAAGTCCATATAAAAATTGATATATTTGGGGCACTTTATTTAAATCAGCAATGAAAGTTCACTTTTGGCAAACATAACTGCATCACAGATATAGAATGAATGCTATATTTTCACAAGTTAGCAGTGTATTGAGATGTTTAATACAATTCTTCAATTAATTGTCCTGTAAAGAAGTACTCTTTCTTATTTACCAGTATTGGTTAAATGTTTGTGTTTTATTTTCTTTTGTGGTTGCATTTGAAGTGATTTATGGAACTATTATAGATTCTTGGATTTCTGTTCATTCAAGAGAATGCAAAAACCTTGAAGAAGCATGTGGTCAAATTTATTTCACTGCAGCTGTTTCTCCCCAGAATAAAATGTTTAATCTCTTTTAAACCCAAAGTTTAATATGCACACAAAGTCATCACTCATTATGAAATAGAACCTTTAATACTAACTGTTTTTAGGAATCAGATCCCTGTGTCCTTACACATTCTTTTGTAGTATTACCTAATGACCCTAAACAATTACTAATGGGTTAATATAATAGTAAGCAAAGTGCTTATAGCAGAAAAAAAATTAGAAAGTAAATCCAAATATTTTTGTTTTGAAAGTTCCTATGTGCAAATTATTTTTGATGTGCCATTTATTTGACTAAGCATTATTTCATGACATCATTCTGACAAATTGAACATAATCCTTTTGTGGTTTTGTGTGTAGGGATTATTTTTAATCCTACAAAATTATATAACAAATTATTAGAAACTACCTGATTCTTTTACTTTGACCAGTATATTCAAAGTACCACACATGAATTATGTTAATATTATACCTATTTCAATGTTAACATGTAAAATTAAAGGTAATGAATTATTGAATTGACTTTGACGTGTATAAATTGAAAGCTATGAGTGATTACACCAAAATTTTGCATTTTGTTGTAAAATTTTCCTAAGTTATAACCAAATCTGCTTCAAACAACGTGAGGCAATGTTTGTGTGGAAATTGCAAATTTACAGGTTTTTCTTATTCTTTTAAAGATTTAAACACTTCTTTTCTAAGATTTCTATCAGTTGTCCAAGTGTATATATATAGATACGTACATATGGATTTAATAGTATTTTTATTTCCAAACATTTTATACTTAATTAAAAATGCTAGCAGTTTATACATACTTCATAGTCGGATGTTTTTGCTTGTGTGTGTATGTGTGTATGTGTTCTATGGCTAATTGGATATAAGTGTCATAGTGTTTTGTAATCTTTTTCAGAGGGGCTTCTGAACAATGCCAGGGATACAAGTGTCATGGATACTCTACCACTGAATGGTAACCATGGCAATAGTTACAGCATTGCCAGCGGCGAATACCTGAGCAACTGTGTGCAAATCATAGACCGTGGCTATAACCATAACGAGACCGCCCTAGAGAAAAAGATTCTGAAGGAACTCACTTCCAACTATATCCCTTCTTACCTGAACAACCACGAGCGCTCCAGCGAACAAAACAGGAATCTGATGAACAAGCTGGTGAATAACCTCGGCGGTGGGAGTGAAGATGATGCCATTGTCCTGGATGACGCCACCTCCTTTAACCACGAGGAGAGTTTGGGCCTGGAACTCATTCATGAGGAATCTGATGCTCCTTTGCTACCCCCAAGAGTTTACTCCGCAGAGAACCACCAGCCACACCATTACACCAGAAGGCGGATCCCCCAAGACCACAGTGAGAGCTTTTTCCCTTTGCTAACCAACGAGCACACAGAAGATCTCCAGTCACCCCATAGGGACTCTCTCTACACCAGCATGCCGGCACTGGCTGGTGTGCCCACCGCAGAGAGCGTTACCACCAGCACCCAGACCGAACCCCCACCGGCCAAATGTGGTGATGCCGAAGATGTTTACTACAAAAGCATGCCAAACCTAGGCTCCAGAAACCACGTCCATCAGCTGCACACCTACTACCAGCTAGGTCGTGGCAGCAGTGATGGATTTATAGTTCCTCCAAACAAAGATGGGACCCCTCCAGAGGGAAGTGCAAAAGGACCTGCTCATTTGGTCACTAGTCTATAGAAGATGACAGAAATTTAAACAAACAAAACTGCTAACACCTGGTTGACTGTTCGAGTTGATATAAACAGTGGTAATAATGTGTGTACTCCTAAATCTTTATGCTGTTCTTGAAAGACAAACAAAAACTCTGACTTCTTTTTTTTTTTTTTTTTTTTTTTAACTGGGATTTTTAGGTCAGCCCAGGGGAGAAAGATAACTGGCGAAATCCCCCTGTGCCCTATCCTTTCCTGCCCTTTTCCCCCCTCAGATGGAGACTTCATTATGTTAATGAACGAGTTATGAAGAAAATGGCGCTCATTGTGGCCTTGTTGAATTATGTTGTGTTTGTTCTAACATCTCTGATGCTCTGTTACTATAATTACAAGGACCTGCTTTTTAAAAGGCCAGAAGAGTTGTTTGAACTTAGTAACCATGCTGCATATAGATCGGAGTGCTGCACAAACAAACATAAAGGCAAAAGCAAAACTGTATCACGTAGCGGTTTTTAGTCACTCATGACCTGAATTCACCACAGCGGGAGTAGCTGTGGAACACAAAATCAAACAACAAAATTAATAATGAAATGGAGGGGAATTCTAGAATTATATGCTAAATGCATATTTTATGATTTGCTGTATTAACTGATGATAAAACTAATGGCAAAAGAAAAATCGAACAATTTCTATGTAATGTACAGATACTAGCATTGCACATATAGTCTGCTTTCTGTTCCTCCAGAATTTGAGTCCTGTTAATGTAGTGGAAAAAAAAGAAGTTTTCTTTTTCTTTCGTGCTGGTCTTGCAAGTTTGCCTACCAGTAAGAGAGCGAAGTTATCCTCCTTTCTTCTTTCTTCCTTCATTTTCTATTCTTTTTCTTTCTTTTTTTCCTTTAAAATTTCACCTGGCAAAAAAATAAATAAATAAATAAAGGAAACTATCACTTTATAAGAATCATTTTCTAGTAATGCAAACAAATTATTTTTTACAAAAAAAAATAAAATAAAGAAAATTAGACTTCCTTCCCTCACTATATATCTTTATTCAGTCAAAAATATTTCCAAGAGCATTTTTGCAAATTAGAGCAGGACGAACTTTTATGTTTACAGTGCACATCTGTTGTAATGCAAAGCATATTTGGCAAGCAGTTCATCACCAGGAGAGTAGCTATGATTCTAGAAGTCAAGAGGTGTCAATAGAGCTAGCGGGGCTTCTGCATGTGAAAAACGGTATCCTATAGGCGTTAAAGTGCTGAATGCTCAGTCTGACCCCCAAGTGGGCACCTGCCCTACCAATTTTTAAAGGAAATTCACTCCCTCGTAGTAAAAATTGAAAGGTCAAGTTATTTTGAAGTGATTTTTTAAAAAAATTCTTCTGTTTATTAACAGGAAAATTTATTTATTTGACAGGATTTTAAGTAATGTAGGAATACAAGAGGTAAATTAGCAGCACATATGATTTTTTTTTTAAATTTATGATCCATTTTGTATGGTCTCAAAGTTGGATGACCTCATTACTAATATTTGTTGTAAAAGTGAAACTTGTTTGCCAACCAATAAACAACTGATTGAGATTTAGAAGATATTGTATTGATGTATGTACTATATGATTAATTATTCTCTTCATTTTTCTCGCCTTTCTTTCCTTCTATTTTAAATATATAAACTTTGCTAATCCTCTGTGGCCCAAATGAGCCTTGCAAAAGAAATAAACCTGCCTAGATGGATAACCTAAGCACAAAATTATACAATTTTTGCAGGCGAAGTAAACCAGAAAAATGGGATGGGCATGTTTATGTTGGCTGAAATAAGATGCATTAACTTACTTTCAAGCAGGTTAATATATTGGTTACTGTGTAGGTTATTTATAAACCAGCGGCAGTCACTAAGCTTATTATAAAAGCCGGCTTCAATCAGAGATTTAAGCATTGAATTTGGGGGGAGGGGTTGAATCGTACTTTTTCCTTCCTCGTATGCTTCATTTAAATTCACTCAATTAGCTAAAAGCCACAGGAACAATGACAAAGAGCATATCCATTTTGTAAAGATAGTGTAAGACATTTTTATGCTAATTTTTTCTTATTCTATATATGGAGAAAATGGGAGGGGGAAAAAAGCCCTTTCAAAGAAACTTTCTAGATCTCCGATTACTGAAGAATTTTTAGCAGCACTGTCCAAGCGTGGAGACCCTCCGAGGGCAAAGCCAGAATGAATTTGCCAAATCAGAATTTCTCCTGTAGTATGTGATACATTGGTGATTTCTTTTTCTTTTTTTTCTCCAAAAATCTAAACACCACCCACCTATAAAGGAGTAGTTTGGAGAATAGCCAGTAATCTATATATAGTTTAAAAATATGACAAGAGAAAAAATTGGGTGCTGGGCCAAAGTGCATCATAACCTTAATATCCCCTCAAAATACCTTACGCATCATTCCTTTTTAATCACTTAACATGACTATTTTTTTAAATCTAAAGATTTTCTTTAAGCTGGAGGAGAACCAAAAACTTTAATGGTAATTAGATTTTCTCATACCACAATATGGCAATATTAGCACCTGAAAGGTGGTTAGCCTATTTGTTACACAGAATACATTTGGTAATGAAAGAGCCCTTTTTAGACATATTTAAGGTAACTTCAGAAGCAAACATGGTTTGTAGATTATGAACACTTATGCTTGTTTTGCCAGATCAACAGTAATCTATATGAAAACAAGTCTGTCAATAAGAAGCTAGTTTCAGACAACACTGGGGAAACTACCTCAAGTCAGCTTGCTGATGCTGCCGATTCTGATTTTCGAATATTGCTACCTCCCTGCCGGTTATCTTTTGTGTTTCATTATGTGGAAATTTGAAGCAGGTAGCCTCCCCAGCTCTACATAGACCAAAAGAAAATCACTTGAATACATACACTGATGCAGAAGGCCATTCAGTACCGTCAGTTACTACCCAGCGCTTGCATCAAGAAGAAAGGATGAGATTTTTGAACTCTCATACATCATAATTGGTGTGATTTCAGAGATGTAAGATCCCAAAGACGTTCACAAGAAGAGATTGTTACCCCAAGTTTTATGTGACTCTAATGAAAACAAAACAATGGATAAAGGAGTTAATAACACATACATTTCAATAGAAATTTGTGTATATGTAACATAATCATTTAGTCCTCTTTACACTAGCAAGGGTTGAATTCCTAAACTTGAATTTTTTTCACCTGCATTTTCATGTGTAGCTATTGATAAATTAAGTATTTTTAAAATTTCTTCTTTTTTACCACCTTTGGTTGCTCTGTATTTTCAATACCCTGTGACATTCATGACCTACATATCTGCATACTTCTGATGTGTTTATCTGATTTTCCATTAAGAAGTAAATTTCCATCAAGCAGACATACTATACATACCTAGCACATTATTTGGATAGCTGGAAGTAAAAGTTATGCCAATGAAACAAACCAATTATTGTTTCCTAGTAAAATGATACTTGATAAAATTTTACACTGATTTTTTTTTTTCTCTTTGAGATCTAGTTCACATGATACTTATCAGGACACTAGCTAACAGATCTCATGTTGAGTTGATTCAGAAACTGTTGAATTGTTGCACAGCCCATGCTCCTAATTGGTAATATTTATGGAGAAATCTACATTTTGTGAAAGAGAAATAGGTTGGAATTCCAATTAAATATTTTTGAGCATCCTCCTTTGTTTTGACTCTATTAAAATTAAAAATACTATAGTTGAATAGTAAATTGGTATGCTAAAACAATCATAATGGGGGAAAAAAGCTGGCATAAGAGCACTTATCTTAAAGTAAAAATAGTCGGGAAAATAGATTCATCAAATGCACGTAATGGAAATACCCTTAACTGCTTGTAAAACAAATTCACAATGACTCTAAATTAAAATGTGGTTTATGATCTGTATTTTTAAAATCCCCATTAATCTAAAAATGTTGACATTAATGAAAGATCTTCAAGATTCATGTTTTTTTATTTTTATTTTTTAATATTAACTTGGTGTGAAAAACTTTTCATGATAATGAGATAAGCGTATGAGTGAGTTGGTAATATTTATATAGAACTCATAGACTTAATTTTAGGCAATATCTTCAGCTTTTTCTCCACATGTGTTCAAATCCATTGACTGGTTTGCTTACTTTAAAAGATGACTGACATTAAAAACTTTAAAGACTGACTTTCTCCATTACTGTAGAGACCAAAAGGAAGAGGAAAAGTAGTTTCTGGGTTGTCTGAAGATCAACTCCAAACTAATCAATAATCATCTCCTGTTAGTGAAAGAGTAATTGGTTTTTAGAAGTTGTCCATCAGTTCTGTACCAAAGTGCTGCTGCTTGGGATGTTTTGGGGAAAAAAGATGCAAAAACCCACAACAGAACTACTATGCATGTCAGTTCCAATTTAGAGAGAGAGAAAAAAGAACTCCAACTCTAATTTGATTTTGAGCAATTCTGAAAATATTGACAAGAATGTCTTTTCCTCTCTAACAAAAATATTTGAGATATAATAACAATATGTATGTACTCCCCAGTATATTGTAGTACCAAGATTTAAGATTTACTTAGTTCATGTTTAGTAATTCATAATTATAACTCACCACATAAGTAATTACTATGCATTCCGAAGTAATACTTTAAACTTATCTTATGCGAGATTTCTGCGCATCAATACATTAGTTAGGAACACGGAAGCACAGTCAAGCAGCAACACTGCACAACAGCTCATGGAAGCATTCTTGCGCAGATGAATTCTAGACGAGAAGCTTCTCTGAGTCCATAAAATAGATTCGTTGGATCCCAACTGTAAATTCAATTTTGTAATCAGCAAATCAGTCTTTCTTAAACCATCTGAAAAATATTGCTAAATATCTAAATTTTCATCTCTAGACTAGTAGAAATTAAATAGTATTGGTAGCTGCTTCTTTCCTGCTTAGGCAGTAAGAGGAATCTTTCCTATTTACCAATTAACCTGATTACTTCCTCTTTGCTTTAAAAGGGAAATCAGTGTTTAAGTTTCACCTGTACACATACTTCCATACCCTGACTGCTTTTATTTACAGCTTGTGTGTTTGCAATATTGCAAACTTTGTGGTCTTTGCAATAAAATAGGTAGCTATTATAGTTTTGCATATTCTCATTTGAAATAAAGTTATTATTGTTCCCTCTTTTTAGAAAAAAATTAAGTCAGCACTTCTTTAATGTTTAGGACCTTTAAGTTCTTATTTGAATGTCTTGATTTCAACTCTGTTTTGATGTTTCTTTCTCTTTATAGTATGTCACGCAAATTTTTCTCATTTAATTTGTGTCCCATTAGAGTATTTCAAAGGTAAATGCAGACTAAGATTTTAAAGAAACATGTGAAAGAAAAACTTTGATTTATATTATGAAGTCAAGGAAGAGTTATACAAGAAAAAAACCTCTAGTGGGATAACCAAGTCTTTCCAATTCCAATATGAACAGAAGAAGAGCAGAACCAAGTTGGCAAATTTATGGTGAGGTAGCAGGACCTAAATGAGAGTTATAGAGAAATATTTTCCAGGAAAAAATGAAATCATTTGGAATGATAAAAATCTTAAACACTGTACCAAATGCTATTGATGTGTTGAAAAAAATAAAATTGGAGTTTACCATAGTATAATTTTATCCTGCTAATTCCACAGGAAACACTAAACACTTTAACACTCTAGATATTTTTGTCTAGCTACACCTTGTCTCAAGGAAACATGAATAATTTATAACTGTTTCTTGAATATAAGTATTTTTGCCTCAATTCACTGTCACTCTCTAATCTGCTTCTTGTACGCCAACACAGTTAATGCTACTAGTAGCTTTGTACCTTTTAGAGCTTTATTATGAATCTTTCTAATAAACATTAAATTAATATTAAATTGGAATTATGTACATTGTGCAAAATAATTCACAACCAAGCAATATTCATATTACAGGATAATTCATTATATATATATATATATGAATATTACTTTGAGACTGAACAAATAATTACACTGTTGAAAATATTACTCTCAAGTCCTCTCTTCAGTTAATGTAGTCAATTCATAAAATTCTGCAGACAGTTGTACACATGGTGTGTTATCAAAGTACTTCATAATCCAAATGTGTCTAAAAGTATTCCCAATGCTTCTTTCATTCTAGAATGATAAAGGAAGGAGCTTGAAAAGAGAGGAAAGTAAAGCCAACTTCCAAGGATCTAATTTAGAACAACATTGTCATTCAGAATGAGTAATTTCAAAATAAGAATGTTCCACTCTGTGATCTAAGTGAGAGGTTATTAAAGATTTACAGTTAGTCAAATACCAGAGGATTTTAAATGTTAAAGGAGTTAAGTTTGTCTCAATGGCCCAAGACTGCAGAATTTCACACTACATTGGCAAGGAAATATGTTTAAAATTCATACCTAAAGTAGCTTTTTAAAGGTTAAAAATTACTCTGATTCATCTCAAGGTAGACTGACAAAATGATCCTGGCTTCAAAATGAAATGTATTGGTTGACCTCAAAAAATGTTTGGCAAGATTCATGAATGTCATCAACTCTTTAATAGTAAGTAGAAGTCTTTGGGGATAGAACTCAAAATACAGTGTCCTCTTATGCTGACCACTGCCTGGTTCTCTAGAGTATTTTTTAATGTCTTGAATTTCAAATTGTCACATTCTCTTATGTTTCGAATGACATTATGAATCAAGAAAGATGAGGAAAAAACATTTAAAGTTGGTTTTCATGCCTCATTTGAGAATAACATTTCCTTTACCATCCCAAGTAATAAAATATGATATTTCTTGAAACAGCTCTGGACAATCAGAATGTGTTCATTTATAAACAAGTCTTTGTATATTCTAACTAACACTGATCTTTGCCTATGGAAAAAAAAATCAAGAATTGTAGAGGAAATCAGCTTGATTTCCCTTCATTTGGCTTCTGTGAATGCACTGGAAAGTAGAAGGATAATTTGGAAAAGTTTATCCACACTGTTTTCCCACTTGCCAAGCATTAAATCTAATTCAAGAAATATCTTTTAAAAAGATGATAGTTTATTTTAAAAACTAACAACTAATTACACTATTTCTCATTGATAAGAAAAATCACTTTTTAGCAACAAGAATATAGCTATTGCAGCTTTGGTCTCTTACCATTCTCATATTTACCCATGGCATTAATATTATCGTATACACCTACCAGCTTTCAATTATTGGATTTTTTCTCTTGTACAACCTTTCCAACCTTTTTTTTTCTTAAGTGCTCTGTACAATCACATGTAAAATCATGAGCTACAAACCTCAATAAAAAATGTCAGTAAACAATAAGTGATGTAGTCACTGTTATTATATGGTAGTTCCAAAAACCTTGATTTTGGGACTGGTGTTTCAAATTGCAGGATAATAATTAAAACACGGACTCAATATATTTCCTTTCTATCCCCGTGCCCTGCCACCCTCCTCTCCACACATTGAAAATAAAATGTGACACCTTTTTTTTCCCCTTATATTTGCAGAGAACTGCTGCCACCCAAGGTGTCTGTAAAGCTCTTAGTGTCAGAGATTCTGATTATTTACTTTACTAACCTTTAGCCATCAGCAAAACGAGCACAAAGATCAGCTGGAGAAATCTAATTCAGATTCCTATCCTTTATAACACTGAAAATACATTTTCATAAGAAATATTCTGAAAAGGAAATGGAGAGAAATCAGCAGCTCCTGAGCCCCTAGTATGTGTCTGATACTTTACATTGTTTCCTTTAATCTTCCCAATAATATGGTGAAATGCATTTTTTTTGTACTTACTTTACAGAGGAAATTTAAATTCAGATTCACAGTCATAGAGCTGGTGAATTTTGAACTAAAATCTCAATCTAAAGTCCATTTTATTCTTTCTAACCATGTTATATTGCATCAACTGGATGATTAGTTAAGAAGAAATTAACCAATCCCTTGGCGGGGAAACATGGAACCTCCCTTTAAGGAGCTCAAAGTTTATGTAAACTCCATTTTATTAGGCAGCGGAGAGAAAGAGAAGTATCACCAATTCTACTCCTTTGAAAAAATTACTTTTCTAAGAATAGAAAAGTAATCTCTACAGTAAATACAATATCTATTTTGTACCTGATATATAATGTCCTTGGTGCACATGAAATCCTCATCCAGAAAATTCTTAAACAGATTCTGGGTTAGTGCTAAATAGACTCTGTGTGTGTGTCTTATTTCTGTTATTACCCACCCCTCCACCCACACACACACCCAAACACACACACACAAAAAGTAGTTAGAGAATAATAGTGTGCTTCTAAATCAAATTCTAGTTAAAAGTTTCATTCTGATCTGTATGAGTGGTTCATTCTATCATAGAGCTTGTGTAATAACTGCAAGTTTCTCAGTTTTTATGTATGCAATTTTTCAATATTTAATCTTTACACAACGGTACTTCTAGTGCTCAAATATAGCATTTTACAGCCTGTCTTCGGCAGGTCTCATTTGATGAAGAAATAAATGGTTCTGAGTTTAAATATATTTGGGAGACAGGCTAAACAAAGTAACACAGATTTTTTTTATTGTAGGATTTCAGAGAATGCACTGCAAAACTACGCGAGGAGTATATATTGTGCTGCTTCCTAAAATTATTTGGCCCTGAAATCCTCAGAGAACCTGAAGAGCAATACATTGAGAACTATTAACCCATGGAACTCAGTTTGTGAAACATCGCCCCAAAGATTTTTGTTATATCTGAGTTTTGGTGTTTTTTCTGAGTATTTTACATCAATGAAATGTTGGAGATGTGACTCCTCTAATATTAATTGCCCTTATAACTCATGATAAAATAACGTTATAAAAGTATCTCCACTAAATGTCTGATCCCAATCCTTAGGTGGAGAAAGAACGATTAATGAGATGAATGCTGCCTTAAGAATTCCGCCCTAACCATAGAATCTCTTCTTTTTTGTATAGCTTCCTATCTTCTAATATTAAATATCCATTTGGCTGCAGCAATTGGAGACAGAAGATGTCTATACTCAACAACCATGCTTCTCATTTATAAAGTGCCTATAAATTACAACATGAGAATCTTGTTAAAAGGCAAATTTCCATTTGCGTTAGTCTGCGGCAGGTCTGAGGTGCAGCATTTCAGACAAGCTCTCGGGCTGCCTGTGTGGCAGCTCCACCTGGTACCAAGGCTCTTAGACTCTTTCTCACTCTCTTCCTCGGAAATACACTATGCCTTGCTATCAGGGTTTTTTCCTTTTCCTTTTTTTTTTCCCCAAGTGGTTATTTTTAGATATTAGAGAATATATTATAGGAATGGAGAAACAGAGTTACTAGATTGTGCTCAATTTTCCCAAAAGATAAATCCATTCATACTTTTGGAACTACATACAGAGTAGATTCTCAAAGTTGTAATGGATACAGTACTACTGAAGCTGAAGCCATTAATTACTCTCCTACACCATTTTAGGTTCAAAATGACAGAGGAAAGGGGAAGGCCGTGCATGTGTGTTTCTGTGAGTCTGTGTGTAATTGCGCATGTATATGTTATTGCATATATAGAGAGAACAACACACATATATATGTAGTAATTGCTTATTTATGAAAGATCCTAGCAAAGTGGTATTTTCCTCATAAATATTTATCAAAATATACTAGAAGTAGTTATTAAAGAAATTTAAACTAATTTTTTGAGTATGTAAAAGATCTGACCTTTGCAAGTGGAGATACTTGATGGTTTTGTTTTTTGTTTATGCTTTTTGATGAGGAAGATTGACCCTGAGCTAACATCTGTTGCCAGTCTTCTTCTTTTTTTTTTCTCCCTAAAGTTTCAGTACATAGTTGTATATCCTAGTTGTAGGTCATTCTAGTTCTTCTGTGTGGGACACTGCCACAGCATGGCTTGATGAATGGTGTGTAGGTCCACATCTAGGCTCTCAACCCTGGGTGGCAAACCCTGGGCCACCAAAGCAGAGTGCATGAACTTAACCACTCAGCCACAGGGCCAGCCCCTAGTTTTCAATTTGTATGTAAAGTGGGGAATAATCACATAGGTAGATATGGCAAAAAGTGGAAAATCAATAAATGCCCAGAAAGTGACATCGTTTTGAATTTTATAGATAAATTCACTTCTAAAAATATCAGTTATAATTAATTTGTTTCATTACAATACTAAAAAGTTTATTTTCAGTGAAGAATCTTCTCTAAACAGGATATCTAATAAGGCAAAAGTCAATTCACTTTTCCCTACTTACCTGAGATGCTTCATCCAGGATATACTCACAGTCACAGAGACAGAAAATATAAATGTCTTATCCAAAAGTATCAAGGATGTTAACATGCTCTGAAGATTTTATGTACAAATTGAAATAAAGATCTTGTGTGTATTGGTGATTGTTAAGTGTATTAAAATCAAAACACACCATGGTATTAAATAAAAATTTCTACGTAATTGTGAATTAGATAATCCTTATAATGAACATGATCTTTCAGATAATCACAATTCTCCAAAGACAAGATTCATGTCTGAATCTCCAAGACATTAATTCTCTTTGTATTTCCAATTGTGGAAAAACCTCACTAAACTCTTATTTTTATTTTGATATTCTTGCTTTGCTTTTATAAGATGTAAGAACATATATTTTATATTTGGCATACAGTCAATCCTATCAATTAGCCATATTCCAGAAATTAACAGTTATTTCTAAATGTTGGGAAAAAAAGATAAGGTATCTTAAAATGCAAACCCCTTGTCTTGCACTTTATACTTCTTCAAGCTAATAATTTCTCACATTCTTGGAAAGCCTTTAGCACAGTGTTAATTTACACCATTCTATTGCAACTGATGAAAACAGAATTCCATTAATTCTGCTAATGCAGAAAAATACACTAAGAAGAAATAGATTCAAACTGAAAAAGAATACAAACTTTCCTTTTAAGCCTAGAGTTTTAAAATTTTCATTTTTAAGGATAACATGCTATTTTTCTATAACCTAAAATTTTCAAATTAATGTAATAGTTTTACAGTTGTAATGTATATACATAAATTGTCTAAAAAGTTAAAAAACAGTGTTAGATTTTATTCACTTATTTTGAAAAGAGGATGATTAAACTTATCCTGCTATTTTTATGCATTATTATGAGGGTCAATAAAATAGCTCAGTATTTCCCAGCCCTGGCTTCATTTGAATCACCCAGAGCGTATTAAAAAAAAAAAAGAAGCCCATGCCTCACTCCATACCAAGGAAATCAGAATCTCTGGGGGTGGCCCTCATGTATAAGTTAATTTTAAAAGCCCACAGGTGATTTAATGTGCTGTTTGGGCTGAGAATCAGAGTTAACTGTTGAATAAATGTTGGATAAGTATTTGCATTAATCATGTTTAAATATTCTCAAAGTACTATAAAACTGTCTTTTTTTTTTTTTTTTGAGGAAGATTATCCCTGAGCTAACTACTGCCAATCCTCCTCTTTGCTGAGGAAGACTGGCCCTGAGCTAACATCCATGCCCATCCTCCTCTACTTTATATATGGGACGCCTACCACAGAACGGCTTGCCAAGCGGTACCATGTCCTCACCTGGGATCCGAACAGGTGAAACCCCAGCAGCCAAGAAGCTGAACGTGAGAACTTAACCTCTGTGCCACTGGGCTGGCCCCTAAAACTCTTTTTTAAAAAGTAGGAAAAGGAAATGTATAGGAAAGACTGAAACAGAAAATGTCTTATCCTCAAATGAGTCTAGCTAATCACCTAAATATGGTTTTCCTTCCAGTTTATAAAGATAGATAGTATATGGTTCAAATAAAAATCAACTGGATTACTAAATCACATTTTTCATGATTTAATTCATAGAACAAAAATTCTTGGGGCCGGCCCAGTGGCCGAGTGGTTAAGTTCGCATGCTCCGCTTCGGCAGCCCAGGGTTTTGCCAGTTCAGATCCTGGGCACGGACATGGAACCACTGGTAAGGCCATGCTGAGGTGGTGTCCCACATACCACAACTAGAAGGACCCACAGCTAAAATATACAACTGAGTACTGGGAGGATTTGGGGAGAAAAAGCAGGAAAAAAAAAGAAGATTGGCAACAGTTGTTAGCTCAGGCACCAATCTTTAAAAAAAAAAAAAAAAAGAAGGCGTTCTGCAAAAAAAAAAAAAAGAAAATTCTTGTTCAAAATGTCTGGGCTTCTATCACTGTTTTCAAGGTCCATGAACATTATCATAGTAGAAAGAAGTCAGTTAAGTTTAAATCGAGCAGAATTCACAGACATATCTCAGGAATAACATGGAACAAAAGCCTCTTCAAGTTTTCCCTGGAAATTTGACTATTATCAGACCAGATAGCCACTTAAGGATTTGGCACAGTGTTACAGCTATCCAAAATTCTACTCTTTATAAAACTGAATTGCCTGTAATTCCATTGGGCGAAGCCGTAAGTTAATGAAGGATAGTCTTTTTTTATGATTAAATATGCATAATAAATAATAAATCAACTTTCTTCAATATGACTCTCATGACTCTCAGCTTGTTTAGCTTCTATAAGCCACCCAATTCATATTCTTCTTTTTAAGTTTTGGTAAACAACTAATATTGATTCCTAAAAATTGCTTTAAAAAGGAATAGCACAGAGGATCCCATGGAAGTTAAGAGAGAAACCAATGACAATTCATTACATAGAAAAACCACTTCTGTTGGGTTCTCACACCCACTAGTCTTCTCCTTCAATGGTTAGCAATAATACATAGAATTAGTACATCTCAATTACCTAGACACTTACATATAACTTTCATGGATAGAGTGATGAGGTGTCAAGTAGTTCTTACAATAGTGACAACTGATCAAACGGTGTTGTTGTTTGGAACACTGTCTTCAGAGGGCTTCATCCAAGATTAGTAAGAAAGAATCCCAAGATGGATTCTTTATGTCTGCTATGGTCAGGGAAAAAGACCACGGGGGAAAATGATCAACTCATGTGCAATTTATATGCCGTCTCTGATATACAAGTTGTTAATACAAATATCAGATATTCATATTTTAGTAGAAACCAGAGCCCTAATTATATTTAATGATAGCTACTTCAGTTATGCAGTGATAGAAAATATTCTCCAAGAGGAGCAAAAAAATTATTTGTATCATTCATTCCACTTCTTTCACATGTTTGCCTTGTCTTACTTACTAGAATAAGTTTAGAACAATTTTCTTTCCCATTATTTTTCACAGAGTTTTATCTATACTCTCCTCTCCTCTGTCCAATCATCACCTCCATTTGCCACATCTCTGACCAGGCTCCCTCAGATTCAGGCTAAACCCCATCCCAACCTCATAGAAATATGAGATCTCTTTTCTTTTTTTTAATCTTTTCCTACCTATCAAGCTCATTCTCACTCTTCCTCTTGTTTAATCTTAGCCTTACTTTTTCCCGTTTTGTTTCTTTGTTCTACAAAGATCATTTATATCTTATCTGGTGTTTCTTTGCTCCATAAATCAACAGCATCTTCTCTCACTCAATCTTGAGAGTTACTTATCACCCAGTCCTTTCCTTTCTTTCCCTTCTTTCCCTCAATATTCCCAGGTCCACCTTTGCCTCAGCCCTCAACCACATTTTTTTTTCCAGGTCATTTTCATCCATCTCTCTGGACTTCTCCACCCATCACTCTAAATCATTTGTTTTTTCTGTGCACAGTGTAAATTCACAGAAATTGAAGACCTGAAACAACCCTTGGATCATTTAGTGCAATCCCTTTATTTCACAGATAAGTAAACTGAGTACTACAGAGGACATGTGATTGCTCAATGTCATACTTCATTCACAGTGTAGTTAATTCTTGGATCAGGGTCTCCTGATCAGCACATTTTCTTCTATGTTATTTTTTTTTATATTGGATTTTCTTTGATAAGCCCTTTGACTGCAATATGTCTACCTCTGTGTGATCTAGTTTCTCCTCTCTTACTAGAGTATTTTTCAAGATCCTTTGGTTTTAAGTAATAGAACCCTAACTCAAACTTACATATACTAAACAAAAAAACATCAAATGCTTTTAATGGGATTCATTGACTCATCTAATCAAAGAGAAAAAGGGTAATGCCAGCGGCAATTGGGAACCAGGACAATGAACACAGTAAAGACTTCCTCTTTACCCTATTTCTGTTTTTCTCTGTGTGCTACCTTGATTTTGTTCCTACTAACAGGCAGTACTGTATGATGGTTGAGGGTCCAGACTTTCAATCCAGACTGCCTGAGTTAAAAACTTGCTTCCCTCTTTTCTAGCCTTGTGATTCTGAGCAAGTCCCTCTCTGTATCTCAGTTCCCTCCTCTGTAAAATGGGGATAATAATAAAATCTACTAAATAGGGTTATTGGGATAAAAGAGTTAAAATCATGAGTTACTAAAGTGTTTAGAATAGTGTCTGATACAGTAAATGCTTAAGAATTGTTCCCTATTCTTTTTTTTTTTATTGAGTTATTGATAGGTTACAATCTTGTGAAATTTCAGTTGTACATTAATGTTTGTCAGTCATGTTGTAGGTGCACCATTTCACCCTTTGTGCCCACCGCCCACCCCACCTTTCCCCTGGTATCCACTAAACTGTTCTTAGTCCGTAATTTTAAACTCCTCATATGAGTGGAGTCATACACAGATTGTCCTTCTCTCACTGGCTTATTTCACTTAACATAATTCTCTCAAGGTCCATCCATGTTATTGCAAATGGAATGATTTTGTTCTGTTTTGCAGCTGAGTAGTATTCCATTGTATATATGTACCACATCTTCTTTATCCATTCGTCTGTTGATGGGCACTTAGGTTGCTTCCACGTCTTGGCTATTGTAAACAGTGCTGCAATAAACATTGGGGTGCATAGGACTTTTGGGATTGCTGACTTCAAGCTCTTTGGATAAATACCCAGTAGTGGGATGGCTGGATCGTATGGTAGTTCTATTTTTAATTTTTTGAGGAATCTCCATACTGTTTTCCATAGTGGCTGCACCAGTTTGCGTTCCCATCAGCAGTGTATAAGGGTTCCTTTTTCTCCGCAACCTCTCTAACATTTGTTGCTATTAGTTTTAGATAGTTTTGTCATTCTAACGGGTGTAAGGTGATATCTTAGTGTAGTTTTGATTTGCATTTCCCTGATGATCAGCGATGATGAGCACCTTTTCATGTGCCTATTGGCCATCAGTATATCTTCTTTGGAGAAATGTCTGTTCATGTCTCCAGCCCATTTTTTGATTAGGTTGTTTGATGTTTTGTTGTTGAGTTGCGAGAGTTCTTTATATATTATGGATATTAAGCCTTTGTCAGATATATGACTTGCAAATATTTTTTCCCAGTTAGTGGGTTGTCTTTTTGTTTCAATCCTGTTTTCATTTGCCTTGAAGAAGCTCTTTAGTCTGATGAAGTCCCATTTGTTTATTCTTTCTATTGTTTCCCTTCTCTGAGAAGGCATGGTGTCCAAAAAGATCCTTTTAATACTGATGTCAAAGAGTGTACTGCCTACGTTTTCTTCCAGAAGCCGTATGGTTTCAGGTCTCACCTTTAGGTCTTTGATCCATTTTGAGTTTATTTTGGTGAATGGTGAAAAAGAATGGTCAATTTTCATTCTTCTACATGTGGCTTTCCAGTTTTCCCAGCACCATTTGTTGAAAAGACTTTCTTTTCTCCATTGTATGCCCTCAGCTCCTTTGTCAAAGATAAGCTGTCCATAGATGTGTGGTTTTATTTCTGGGCGTTCAATTCTGTTCCATTGATCTGTGCACCTGCTTTTGTACCAGTACCATGCTGTTTTGGTTACTGTAGTTTTGTAGTATGTTTTGAAGTCAGGGATTGTGATGCCTCCCGTTTTGTTCTTTTTTCTCAGGATTGCTTTAGAAATTCGGGGTCTTTTGTTGCAACATATGAATTTTAGGATTCTTTGTTCTAATTCTGTAAAGATTGTCATTGGGATTCTGATTGGGATGGTGTTGAATCTGTAGATTGCTTTAGGTAGAACGGACATTTTAACTATGTTTATTCTTCCAATCCATGTACATGGAATGTCTTTCCATCTCCTTATGTCGTCATCCAATTCTCTCAGAAAGGCCTTGTAATTTTCATTATATAGGTCCTTCACTTCCTTGGTTAAATTTACCCCAAGGTATTTTATTCTTTTTGTTGCAATTGTGAGTGGTATTGTATTCTTGAGTTCTTTTTCTGTTGGTTCATTACTGGAGTATAGAAATGCTACTGATTTATGCAAATTGATTTTATACCCTGCAACTTTGCTGTAGTTGTTGATTACTTCTAACAGTTTTCCAATGGATTCTTTGGGGTTTTCTATAGTATAAGATCATGTCGTCTGCAAACAGTGAGAGTTTCACTTCTTTCCTCCCTATTGGATTCCTTTTACTCCTTTTTCTTGCCTGATTGCTCTGGCCAGGACCTCCAGTACTATGTTAAATAAGAGTGGTGATAGAGGGCATCCTTGTCTCGTTCCTGTTTTCAGGGGGATGGGGTTCAATTTTTGCCCATTGAGTATGATGTTAGCTATGGGTTTGTCGTATATGGCCTTTATTATGTTGAGGTAGTTTCCTTCTATGCCCATTTTGTTCAGAGTTTTTATCATAAATGGCTGTTGGATCTTGTCAAATGCCTTCTCTGCGTCTATTGAGATGATCATGTGGTTTTTATTCCTCAGTTTGTTGATGTGGTGTATCACGTTGATTGATTTGTGGATGTTGAACCATCCCTGTGTCCCTGGTATGAATCCCACCTGATCATGATGTATGATTCTTTTGATGAATTGCTGAATTCTGGTTGCCAAAATTTTGTTTAGAATTTTTGCATCTATGTTCATAAGTGATATTGGCCTGTAGTTCTCTTTTTTTGTGGTGTCCTTGTCAGGTTTTGGTATCAGCATGATGTTGGCCTCATAGAATGTGTTAGGAAGTGCTCCATCTTCCCTAATTTTTTGGAATAGCTTGAAAAGGATAGGTATTAAATCCTCTCAGAAAGTTTGGTAGAATTCCCCAGGAAAGCCATCTGGTCCTGGGGTTTTATTCTTTGGGATGTTTTTGATTGCTGTTTCAATCTCTTTCCTTGTGGTCTGTTCAAATTGTCTGCCTCTTCTTGAGTGAACTTTGGGAGATTGTAGGAGTCCAAGAATTTATCCATTTCCTCTAGGTTATCCATTCTGTTGGCATATAGTTTTTTGCAGTATTCTCTTATAATCTGTTGTATTTCTGCAGAGTCTGTTGTTATTTCTCCTCGCTCATTTCTGATTTTGTTTATTTGAGCTTTCTCCCTTTTTTTCCTTTGTAAGTCTGACTAGTGGTTTGTCAGTTTTATTTATCTTCTCAAAAAACAGCTCTTTGTCTCATTGATCCTTTCTACTGCCTTTTTCGTTTCAATAGTATTTATTTCTGATCTGATTTTTATTATTTCTCTCCTTCTGCTGACTTTGGGCTTCATTTGTTCTTTTTTCTCTAGTTCAGTTAGGTGTGCTTTAAGGTTGCTTATTTGGGATTTTTCTTGTTTGTTAACATGTGCCTGTATTGCGATGAATTTACCTCTTAATACAGCTTTTGCTGTATCCCATATGAGTTGGTATGGCATGCTATCATTTTCATTTGTTTCCAGGTATTTTTTTATTTCTTCTTTAATTTCTTCAATGATCCATTGCTTGTTCAGTAATGTGTTGTTTAGTCTCCACATCTTTGTGCCTTTCTCAGCTTTTTTCTTGTAATTAATTTCTATCCTTATAGCACTATGATCTGAGAAGATGCTTGTTATTATTTCAATTTTTTTAAATTTGTAGAGGCTTGCCTTGTTTCCCAACATATGGTCTATCCTAGAGAATGTTCCATGTGCACTTGAGAAGGATGTGTATTCAGCTCTTTCAGGGTGAAGTGATCTATATATGTCTATTAAGTCCAATTGTTTTAGTTTTTCATTTAGCTCCACTATTTCCTTGTTGATTTTCTGTCTGAATGATCTGTCCATTGATGTGAGTGGGGTGTTGAGGTCCCCTACTATTATTGTGTTGTTTTTAACATCTTCCTTTAGGTCTGTTAATAGTTGCTTTATGAATCTTGGTGCTCCTGTGTTGGGTGCATAGATATTTATAAGCATTATTTCTTCTTGATGAAGTGTCCCTTTGATCATTATATATTGTCCCTCTGTGTCTCTCTTTACCTGTCTTATTTTGAAATCCACTTGGTCTGATATGAGAATTGCAACACCTGCCTTTTTTTCCTTGCTATTTGCTTGAAGTATTGTCCTCCACCCCTTCACCCTGAGTCTGTGTTTGTCCTTGGGGCTGAGGTGTGTTTCCTGGAGGCAACAAATTGTTGGATCTTGTTCTTTAATCCATTTTGCCACTCTGTGTCTTTTTATTGGAGAGTTCAATCCGTTCACATTGAGAGTGATTATTGATGCATGTGGACTTAGTGCTGTTAATCTGTCGCTCGTTATCTTGTTTTCCTGCGTTTCTTTTCCTGTTTGCTTTAGACTACCCATTTAATACTGCAATTTCTTATGCTGGGTTTCTTAGATTTTTCCTTATTTATGATTTGTGACTCTGTTCTGTACTTTATTTTAGTGTCTACCTTGAAGTTTGTATTTAGAATCTTGTGTATAACATAGTCTATTCTCTGGTGGTCTCTTACTTACTTGACCAATACTGATTTAGACCCTTTGCTCTTCCCCTCCTAAATAATTATTTTCATTTTTTATTCCAACTCGTCTTATTAATTGGTAGTTAGAGTGCTAAGATCGTCCTTGTTTTGGTAGTTTCCTTACCTTTACCCTAATGCTATAATTGAATATTTGCTATCCTGTTCTGGTTCTATCCATCAGTCTCCCTAGTCTGTGCATTGTGTCCCCTTTCTCCCTTTTTTCTTTTTTCAAGTATGAGAGCCTTCTTGAGGACTTCTTGTAGTGGAGGGCTTTTAGTTACAAATTCCCTTAACTTTTGTTTGTCTGAAAAAAGTTTAATTTCTCCCTCATATCTGAAGGAAATTCTTGCTGGATAGAGTATTCTTGGCTGAAGATTTTTATCCTTTAAAGCTTTGAATATGTCACTCCATTCTCTCCTAGCTTGTAGGGTTTCTGTAGAGAAATCCACTGACAGTCTGATAGGGGCTCCTTTATAGGTTATTCTCTTTTTTTTCCTTACTTCCCTGAGTATTCTTTCCTTATCATTCCTTTTTGCCAACTTTACTGCTATGTGCCTTGAGGTAGCTCTTTTTACATTGACAAATCTAGGAGATCTAAAACCCTCCTCTACACACATTTCTCCGTGGATCCCTAGATTTGGGAAGTTCTCTTCAATAATTTCGTTAAGCACACTTTCTGCTCCATTTTCCTTTTCCATATTCTTGGGAATTCCTATGATCCTTATGTTCTTACTCCTCATTGAATCCATTATCTCTTGGAGATTTTCCTCATTTTTTTTAATTCTTAGTTCTCTTTCTTCCTCTGTCTGGCGCCATTCAGCCTGTCTATCTTCAATTATGCTAATTTTCTCCTCTATGTTGTCTACACAGGCATTCAGGGAATCCATATTCTGTTTTATCTGGTCCATTGTGTTTTTCATCTCAAGTAATTCTGTTTGATTTTTCTTTATGATTTCAATCTCTTTTGTGAAGTAACTCCAGAACTTGGCTTGTTTCTCTATCTTTCTCTCTACCTCATTGAGTTTTTTGATTATAGCTGCTCTGAACTCATTGTCACTTAGTTTACGTAATTCCAAGTCCTCAGGACTTAATTCTATGTTTTTATTGTTTTCCTTCTGGTCTGGGGCATTTATAAATTGCTGGATGGTAGAGGAGCGGTTTTTTCTGTTGGTGGTAGAATTCAGTTGCAGTTACAGCCTGTCGCCACTGGATGGGGTGTCGAGAGCCGCGTGTTATGAGCTCTCCGCCTTGGGGCAAGATGGCTGCGCCCACTGGCTTTGCCGGGGGGGGGGGGGGGGGGGGGGAGGGGCTGTTACTCACACGTGCCACTCTGGGTTCAGATCAGTTCTGTTCTCTGGTCTCCCAAGGCCCTTGATTTATGGGGTCCCCACGGATGGAAGCTTTTCCCCCGTCAGCAGGTCTCCACTGAATCAGTGGCAGGAGTCCTGGATGATCCCCCGGTCGCGTGGCCCCTCCCCTGCTCCTTCCCGACCCATGCCGCAGGATCGCAGACTCTAGGGGAGGGAGTGATGTTCTCTCCTACCGTTCCAGTGCCTCCAAGGGTGTGAGCAAAGTTTATGATCTCCGCCTTCTTGGTATTGTAGGTCTCTAATGAGCTGGCATTATGTTTATTCTCTGAAATTCAGTTCTTCCAATCTTTTGTTGTATTTTGGAGGGGAGAGAATCCTGGGTCAGCTCACCCCGCCATTTTGCTCCGCCCCTTCCTATCCTTGTTCCCTATTCTTATTGCTGCAACAGGACAGTCTCTTTTTATAGAAAGAATCATGTTTGGCAGCAGCTTTGGACTTTCAATCAAATAGCCCACAAAAATATGAAAGGACTCTTTGGTTAGAAAAATTGCAAGGAAGGATTCAGATTCACCATGCTTGATTCTTATCTCTTACTCTGGACCAGTTTTGCTCAGGGGATTGAGTATCGTGATTGGCACAAGCTTGGTTACTGTTTATATCTCCAATTAGGGCAGCAAGCTGGCGTGAGGGGGAAGCTGGACAAACATACCTTGTTAGTGTCAATTCCTACAACACTACAGCATGCCCAGTCCATCTGAGACATGAGCCTTGTAAACCTCACTCTTTCATGTCTAAATCAAGCTTCACAGGCAACTGACCTTAACCCTTTGTTTATCTATACTCAGTTCCACTTCCATCTCACCAGTGTAATGCTAAGCAAAAGCAACTATGAAACTCACAACTCAATCAAAATTACAAAGCCACACATTTTCATTGATTACAATCAATATCTATCCTCTCCTTAATAAGCCTTCACTGTAAACATTAGAAAATCAGAGCTGAATGTTTAGTTCTTCGATTCACTCTTCTCTTATGTCAAGGTCCTGAATTTTACTCTGTAAGTTTGAAAATTTCAACTAGAGAAATACTACTTTTCCTGAACACTTATGGGTCCTTGAAAAGATAATTAAATTGGTTTTGATGAAAACTCTCTTTCAAAAAAGGGTGGAAATGAAAATGCTATTAGGCTTAATGCAGGATTAGCAAGAGCTATCCAGTAAAGCTGTTATTCTCACCAAGCCTGAAGGCTTAAAGCAGAGGGATATACCCCACCACAATCCATATATCTAAATAAATGAAGAGTTACATTTAAAAGGATGCTGCCACCAATTAGAAGCAGTCTTTCAGATAAAATTGGGGGGAATTCCTCAAGGTAGGCCTTGAACCCAAGCATTTTATTTCAATATGGATTACTGATCTTATCTTCCAACATACACACACACACACACACAAACATGACTTTTCAAAAAAGAGTGAAAAAATACATATAACTCTAGCAAACATTGATGAATCCTAGGACTTTTTTCTCCTAATCTCACGAAGACGTGAGGAGGAATATGTATGCAACATACATCAGAATCGTACACATTCTTTGAGTCAAGGAGAAGATCCAATCCTTGTACAATGCCACAGAATTTCCAGCTCTACTGAAAGAATGTACAAAGTGAAAAACGGTTAACAGTTCCGTGTCTTCTACTCAATGATCCACATATATGGAAAATTGTGTTTTGTTTATTAGTATTTTCGGTTTTATTCTAAATGGAAGTGGTTACTGAGATGTTTGTGAATAAACAAACTGGAAGTGCTACTAAATTTTGATTTTTCCTTTGAAGCATTTCCAGAGATATTAAAAGCCAGACAAAAATAAAAAGTAATTGAGTGGTCTCGTTAAAAAAATAGTTTCAAGTGTTCCATATCTGAGATGGAGAGGTTGGACATACATCAGAAGAAATTACTTATTATTTCCAGTAGATTTAATTTAAGCTACAGGGGAGACCATCATAAGGAAATGATACAAATCTTTAATTGGAATAATTAAAGCCTAATTGTGATTTAATTACAGATGAGATTAAATTTTGCCAAATTTAAAAATAAAATTCAATTGAATGGTAATACTTTATTGAAGCTTTTCTAGAGTTAAAAGCCTAGATTTTGGAATTGTGGAACTTAATTATTAGTCGTCTATGTTTATAGGCATTACAGTAAAGCAGTTGCATAATTTCAGGACACTGAAGTCTCTAAAGTGATAGAAGGTCAACCATTTCTCATCATCCTACATAAATGTTAACAACATACAAAATCAACATGTACTTTCACTTTTCTCAGAGTAATTTCAACTTCACGAACAAACCAAAATACTGAAGATTAAATCACACTGGGGGCTTATAGAGTCGCATGCCCAAAGTGTTTGAAAATGCTTTCAAGAGAAGAGAGTGCTTAAAAGGATTATAACTCTCAAGACCATTGTAACTAAGCATATTGTGCTACAAATAAATCCTGACGTGACGGATACAAAAGATAGGTGCTGTAAAGATCATCCTTTTGAGGGAAAATACAAGCTGTCTATGCAAAGAATACAACCTTTTTGATTAAATAGGCTGAAGCTCCGATGTCGCCAGAGTTTTAGAATGCTATTCTGCAATTATGTCCCTATTGAGATTTAATTACTCCATTAGATATTTATTTACGACTACATATTAAGTTACAGTACACCATTAGAGTTGGTAGGCTAGTAAATACATAACTACGGCTAGATGGAAACAGCTTAGCCAAATAATTATTTCCAGTTATTTCACAAAAATTTAACGCTATACCCGGAACAATGTCTTGCCCATAGTAGGCAACCAATAAATATTTTTGAAATGATAGGATGGATGACTTGACTTACATTCTACTTTGCTGCCATTATCTGATCTCCTTTGTAACGAACCTTATGCAGATCCACTTAGAACTTTAACTTGAGCCCCATACTACATTAAGCAGGCTTGGGGAAGAAAAGTAACAGAGAAATGGAAGAATGTAGAAGGTCGCTTACAAGTGCCAGGGGTTTTTGAACACATCCTGCTAGGGTTATTTTCTCTGCCAAAAGCTACCATAGCTTGGCAAGAGAATGTGTACTGTGTTAAAACACAAAAGACTGGAGATAAAGTCTTTGGATAATTATTTCCATTTTGTAGGTCTTCAAAAGAAAAGAAAAAAACGATCTACTGATTTCAAAGTAAGCTTGGTGGTTCCCCAGTAAATTGATGTTTATATTACGTCTCTTTTTCAGAGTTTAGAAAAAGTTATCAAGTCTTCAAAATAATCTCTACCGTGATAACATTTCTGCAGCAATGAAGCAACAGGAAGTTACTCAAAGACTTAAGTCAATGTTTCCCAAACTATTCTGACAAACTTCTGTTCTTTGAGATATTATGCCTGTGATTTTGGCAGGGTAGGGGGGCTTTCTGTGGGTCAAATAAATTCAGGAAGACTAGACTAACCAAATTTAAACACGTTTCTTAACCACAAGATTCATAAAAGCTTTGATATACTAAAAATTGAATATTTATTAAGAGGACAAACAACGAGATTTAAAGGAAGGAAATTAGAAAGAACATTAGAGATCCATTACCAAGTCCATGATCCATTGATTTCTAAACCTAGTCCTCAATCAGCAGGATCTCAATCACATTCTATTTTATAAGGTAAGATGTTGGAGGAGAGTGACAGAACAGACTCACTCTTTGGTGAATAAACAACTGCATGGTATCTATCCAGTCATTAGTGTCCCTCTTGGAGAGGGGGGGCAGATATTTGCAGGAGTAGACAAAGTATGGCCGGTAGCTGTTATTGGAACACAGCCATGCCCATTCGTTTAGTGTCATCCGTGGTTGCCTTGGACTTACAAGGGTAGAGTTGAAGAGTTGCACAGAGACCTTGTGGAAGGCAAGCTTAAATATTTAGTATCTGGCCCTTTGTTAAAAAGGTTGACCACCTCTACATTAGTGGTTAAGGGACACACTCCAGAACCAGAAAGCCAAGCATCAAATCTTGGCTCATTTCTGACGTTAGGCAAGTTACTTAATCCCTCAGTGCCTCAGTTTCCTCATCTGCAAAACATGAATAATAATTTTACCTACCTCATAGATTTATTGTGAGAAATAAATGAGTTGATCTATGAAAAGCACTTAGAACTTGTGACACACATATGTGCCTGACACACATAAAATATATATAAGTAAACTATTATTGTTAAGTAAACTATTATTGTTATGATTAATAAAACCCTGATATTATATTAAGGTTGCAATTTGCCAGCTGAAAGTCTATATTACCCATCTTTTCTTATACCTAGAGGTGATCAATGAGAGAGATATAGGGAGAAATCATTGATATTGCTTCCAAGAATTCTCTGTAAAGAAGGCTGCCTCAACTGGGCAGTATGTCCTTTACCTTCTTCCCCTTCCTCCTTATTCTTGTTGGAATACAAGTATGATGGTTAGAACTCTAGCAGCCATCTTGTACCATTGGGCAACTTTGAAAAAGAAAGCTATATGCTAAAGATGGCGCAGCAGAGAGATTGAAGGAACATAGGTCCCTGCTCACTCCAGCTCTCTCCAACCCTGAGTTGTCCAGCTTCAGACATCTTTTACCTGAGTGGAAATAAATTGCGATCTTGTTTTAGTCATTGTTATTTAGACTTTTCTGCCACAGCAGCTAAACATAATTCCTAATTGATAGAGCATTGTGAATCGATTAAAATTATTTTCTTTTTTTGGCGTAGGCGAGAAGAGGTAATAATAATGCCATTCTTTTAAACGTCAGAGTGACAGGGCTTTACATTTCAACATTGAACTGCAGCTTTGCATCAAGGTGTCATTTTAGACTGCTTAAAACAGGACGATTCCATTTAATTCTAATCTCTCCAAGGATTGTATAGTATTGTGGGGGAAATCCTAGCTATCATTTAGCTCCAGCACAGCACGATATCTCATTACTAGCCTGCAGTTATCAGAAGAGTTTCCTCTCAAGGTTGTAATCATTATGAAAATGGCAATGAAGTACTTAGTCAAAAGAGAGTAAAGTATGCTTCAATTAAAACTTGATAGCAACACAAATCTTCCTTTTCTTTCTTGACTCGTGCATAAAAGCTGTCTATGCCAACACTTAACTACTCAGTTAGAAATCAGCACCAGATAAGGCTTAACAAGCAAGGATCACGAGGTGGCTATAGAAATGTGGTACTGTGGTGTCCTTTAGGGGGTGATGGCCACATACATGATTTAACTTTTCTCTTGATAAGGCCATGTCATTTTACAGAAAGACACCAGTAAGATGTAACTCTCTGTTCAATTAACACATGACACATGTGACTAGCGTGATATAATCACTTATAGATGATAAGGAATTGGTTGAAATCTGCTGGTAAAATGTTGCTTAGATGGACATTTCTGGGTGCATCTCCAGTCTCCACCTTTTGTCCACATAGAGGAACTCCATTACTTGATTTTAAGAGGAGCAAACAAGAGGAGTATAATCAGATGTAGTGGCGGGTGAAGGGACGAGTGTTAGCAAGTGGTTACAGGGAAAAATAGTGAAGATTTTAGAGATTAACACATAAGTATTTAAAAATGACTTGTTTGTGTTTGATAGGTTCTCAAACAGATTACTGCCAACTGGCAGCCAGGTAATTGCTTTCTTTTTTGGTTAAGTTCACACGTTTCACTTCAGCAGCCCAGGGTTTGTGGGTTCGGATCCCAGGTGCAGACCTACACCACTTGGCAAGCCATGCTGTGGCAGGTGACCCACATGTGAAGTAGAGGAAGATGGGCACGGACGTTAGCTCAGGGCCAGTCTTCCTCAGCGAAAAGAGGAGCATTGGCAGCTGATGTTAGCTCAGGGCTAATCTTCCTCAAAAAAAAAAAAAGTCACTGTGTCAGTGAGGCTTGTGCTGGGCAACTTGTCTAAAAAATATGTCCTTAATGTTCGCAATTCTGGGTCAAGTTTTCCGGTATGCATACCTTTCAATGTTGTTTTTATTTCAGGACAGTTTTCCTGAATTAACACTTTTAGTATTACTTCTGTTTCTTGGCATTGATTTTCTTGTTCATGGACATATTGTACATATATTGGAGCTTATTTTCCTTCTATTTTATTTCACCGGTTTCTCCTTCAGGGATTACTATTATAGATATAATGGAGCTTATTTTCCCATATCTTTTATCTGTCCTGTCCCTCAACATTTCTTATTGCTTTCCTCCCTTTTTTGTTTTTACAACTTTCCTTTTTTCTTTTTATTTCTTTTAAGAAATTATCTGTCGAGTTTAGTAGCTCACATATTCTTTATATTTTTCATTACCAAATTTGTTTTTTCCTTTATTTCTAATCTTTTTCTGAGTTCAACCACCTTATTTGAACTTTTAAAATTCTGATCTATATTGTCTGTTCATAACTTCTATCATTTATTATTTTTAGCTCACTCAAAAATTTTAGTTTATAATTTTCACCATTTTTTAGCACACCTGGCCTGTTTTCATGTCTGTAGGTTTTTCACTCCACATTCTTTTGTTACTTCCAAAAACTTTGTATGGGTTTCAAACCAATCACTTTCTGCAGCCTGTTCCTATGTGAAATTAGTTTTGCTGAACTGTTAGAAAGGAGAGGTGGGTCAGTACATCTTTTCTGTCTTCATAGTTCTAGAGCTGCTTCTTGTTTTCATGAAGTCTTTCAAAAATGTGGTTTTATACTTTCTGAGCTCCCCTGATATGGTCCCCCTCTTTTTATCTGGATTTTCGTTTTTCTTTTTCCTTTTTCTTCTTCTTCTTTTTTTTTTTTAATGAGGAAGATTGGCCCTGAGCTAACATTTGTTGCCAATCTTCCTCTTTTTGCTTGATGAAGATTGTAGCTGAGCTAACATCTATGCCAATCTTCCTCTGTTTTATGTGGGATGCTGTCTCAGCATGGCTTGATGAGTATGCAGAGTTTCACACCCAGGATCCAAACCTGGGAACCCTGGGCCACCAAAGCAGAGCATGCAAACATAACCACTACACCACCAGGCCAGCCCCATCTTTTCTTTGCCTATACAGTCAGCCTTCCATTTCTGCAGGTTCCACACCAACCAACCACTGATGGAAAGACCTATGACTGTTGTGTCTGTAGTGAACATGGACAGACATTTTTCTCATCATTATTCCCTAAACAATACAACATAACAACTATTTACATAGCATTTATGTTGTATTAGGTATTACAAATAATCTAGAGATGATTTAAATTATATGGGAGGATGTGCGTAGATTATATGCAAACACTATGTCATTTTATATACGGGACTTGAGCATTCTCAGATTTTGGTCCTGGAACCCGTCCCCCGTGGATACTGAGTGATGACTGTATTGTCCCTGTCCTGCTCAACTTGGATTCTTTTCACAACCATTTCTTCTCATTGTAGGACATTGTCTAGATAGAAGCTTTCACTGGTTAGTTTTGAGTATTTACACAAACTAATTGCTCCATTTTGTCAGACCTTACGTGGAACTCATGCTCCAGGACTTGGAAAGTGCAGAAAACTCTTCCACTTTCAACTGCTGTGCTTTCTGGTGAGAATCAGTTGGAATTTAGGGGTTCTCCTCCTTTCAGGTCATTCAGATGTCCATTTGCTCATTCCTATTCCTCTTAGACATCCTATACAATACAGTTTTATAGTTATTGGTGGCTTATCTCCATCTGCTTGTATTTTGGAGGCCGTGGCAATATTTTGTCATCATTTTTATTGTAGCTGTTAGCTGTGAGGTCTTGGTTTTGCTATCCTAGTTTCAGTGCCTCTTTTTATGATAGAATTTTGGAAAATCCAATATTAAGCCACCACAACCATCTTTTCAGAATTTTCTAGAAAAGTGGATTTGTAGATTTTTAATTTTGATAGATAGTGACAAATTTCCTTCTTATTTACTCTCATACACATTTTATGAGAGTTTGTTTCCCCACATCATGTTTAACATTAGATATCATCATTACTTTTCATCTTTGGCAGTCTAATAAGTGGACAGTTTTACATTGCTGTTTCATGTTGCCTTTCATGAATGCAGCTTAAGAAGGAAGAGGTAACTCAAGCTCTTTTCACCGCTGTACTAGGGAATCATATGTATTTT
Source organism: Equus asinus (assembly GCF_041296235.1). Lineage (NCBI taxonomy): Eukaryota > Metazoa > Chordata > Mammalia > Perissodactyla > Equidae > Equus > Equus asinus. The sequence goes on along the minus strand of NC_091792.1, from coordinate 114,095,914 downwards.
CCTATGAAATAAGCTTTATATCCTTGAAACATATTTCTAACAAGTTGACGGTCTTGTTTGTGTTGATTTATTATTTTAATATATTAACACATTGGTTAGATTGAAGAATTTTATTATAGTAATAATATGTGTCATAAGTATACCATCATAAACATTCTATTATTTTAGACAATGTTATCCAAATATGCTGTTTTCGTCAAAGATTTGGAATCCCAAGTTTATCACTCTTAAATTACAAAACTGTACTTGGATTGATTAATGAACATTTAATTCTGATTCACTGAACTGTCTGCCTACTCTTTTTCTACTAACACTCATTTAAAATTCCTATTTTTCTAATGTTTTAATATCTACAAGGACTATGTCCCTCTCAACACATTTTTCGTAATTTTTTCTTTCTATTAGATGAAATTTAGTTGTAATTTTCACTTTCTAAGGAAATAAGTGGCTTGTCTGAAGTCACATTATTAGGGGTGGGCAGAAGCAGGATTTTAAATAAAATCTGCCTGGCTCCAAAATTTATGCTCTATTTATATAGCTCTTTTTTAAAAATTCAATTGTTTTCATTCAGCAGGAAAAACAAATCTGTGGTGTGTACTGTGTGCCGGATTCTGTGCTAACTGCTAAGATTACAAAGATAAATTATTTTGCTTCTGAACTTGAAAGCTTATTGCCTCATATCCTATTGTTATTCTTTTTTTATTGCCAATTTCCCTCCAGAAAATCATATATAAATCTTTGTAAAGCCTTTTAAGCCCATAAAAGCAGTCATTTTTAATATCATAAATATATCAGTTGGGCACAGAGACAGTTTCTAAAATAACTTTTGTTTGGATCCATTTTTATGGGAGAGGAATACTTGCAAAGGAATAGAGGCAAGGTTTACACTTTAAAAATTACAAAGTCTAATCTCTTCTACAAAACAGTTGCTTTTGGGGTTTATACATAAAGGTCCTAACTCATGCTCCCTAATTCCTTTTTAAAGATTATTTGATATATCAGAAAACATGGCTCAGGTTTCAAGTCCTTTTTCATTATATTAGTTATTTATAGCTAACTATTTATAGTTTATTTATAAACTATTACTCTGAAACGTAGTGGCTTGAAACAGTAATATTTAATATCTCACAGTGTCTGTTGCTCAGGAATCCAATTGAGACCAGGCTGAGTGTTCTGCTTCAAGATGTCTTCAATCAAGATGTCAGCCAGGACCACAGTCGGTGTAAGGTTCAACTGACTAAGGGTCCACTTCAAGCTCCCTCACCAGGTTGTTGGCAGGATTCAGGGCCTCAGTTTTTCTCCAGCTGTTGGTCAGAGGCTGCACTCAATTCCTTGCCACTTGGATGTCTCTATGGCACAGCTCAAAATATGGCAGCTTGCTTCATCAGAGCAAGCAAGCAGGAAGACAAGAGAAAGGTGTGCTAGCAAAATGACAGTCAGGTTTTAATCTAATCTTGGTAGTACCATCCCATCCCATCACCTTTGCTGGGTTTGGTTCATTAGAAGCAGGTCACTGGGTTCATCTCACATGCAAGTGGAGGGGATCATAAAAGAACATGAATAACCAGAAGCAAGGAGTCCTTACAGGTCATTTTAGTAATCTGCCTGCCACTCTCCTCTCTGTACTGATGCTGCAATCCTGGCTTGTTTTGTGTAGTAGAGAATCGTAGAAGAAAAGACACATATTTAGAAATTATTATCAATAAAATTAAACTGGATATTCACACAATAAAAATCTGCCAAAATTTTCTTTATTTTTATCTTTACTGATAATAGCTAGCATTTATGAAACACTTGCTGTATGGCCTAATGCCGGACTAAATATTGTACAAGTTTTGTCTCATTTAGTATTCACATAAGGTTACTAGCACAATCTTAAGAGTTTGGTGATACTATTTCCTTCTTGTTATATTTGAGGAAGCCAGGGTGCAGAGAATCTAAGTAACTTGCCCCAAGCCATACAACTAGTAAAAACTGGCCAGCCGATCTTCAACTCCACGGTTGCCACCACTACATTGTAAACAGGAAGTTGTGTTGTTGTTGTTGTTTTTAAGTCTCTCTAAGTATTGTTAACTGAATACTCTCTATTTCATTGGTAGGAACTAATTTTGAGACTAAAATCATCTTCCAGGGAGGACTTTTGGGTGTCTGAAAAATAAAACCCAGCTATGACTTAAAATCCACATAAATATCATGCAATAAGGCTTTGCTGTACAGAAATTTTATAAGCCTGAAGCAGTTATAATGCTGAACTGTGAAAAACCTGAACAGACACAAACCATTTGCAGATAATTGTACTGACATTCCTACTTTATCACTTGTAATAGAATTGAATTTGTGGTGCTCATGCCAGGGTACATGAGCTCTACCTTCAAGAGGAAGACATGCCACATGTCCTTATTCTCAGTTGAATAGAATGCTTTTAGCAGGAAGAAGGACACATTTACTTAAGTAAGAGGCCAGCCTTAACTAAAATAAAATCATTTAAAAAATGATTTCAGATGATCCTGTGCGTTTAGCCTAGCTATAGGTAAAAGAGATTGGATGATAGAAAGTAGCTGTATAGTGGAGCTCTCTGTGCAAATTTGGTATTCATTCCAATCTATATCAAGCATCTACTAGATAACCCACCATTAAACCCTGAGAGGAATAAAACCTGAGACAAACATAGATACATTGTCGAGGATTACTTTTGCATTCAATGACTACTGAGAGTAAGAAAACTTTAAAATATTTTATGGGAAACTAATTAATTAACAAAATGAAACACTTGAACATAATACTAATGAGACCACATACATTATTGTTTATTTTTACACATTTTAAACTTATAAAATTTATCACACTTGCAGAAGAGTCACTAAAATGTATAGTTTAAGAAATAGTTATAAAGCAAACACATTTAACCTATACTCAGGTTAGGAATTAAAAACTTGCCAGTAACTCATACGCCTGTTGTGTGCCCCTTCTTGCTTTCTCTCTTCCTTTCAACTCTTGTCTTTTCTTTAAAGCTTCAGCACTTATTTGTGCATCCCTGAAAAGTAGAATGTTGTTTTGCCTATTTTTGAATGGTATTTAAATAGAATCTTATGGAATCCTTTTGTGACTTTTGGTTTTTGCTAAATTTCATGTTTATGAAAACCATCCTTGTTTATGTGAATACCTATAGTTAATTTTTATTGTTGAAGAACATTCTATTTTATCAACGTACTACAATTTATTTAATCTATTGTTATTGGACATTTGATCATCTTCAGTTTGGGCTGTTACATCAGTGCTGCTATGAGCACCCCATTGTGTGTCTTTTTGGGCATGTTTGCAAGAATCTCTCAGATTTTCTTCATTTTTATGGGACAATGCCAAATTATTGTCAATTTTACTAGATAATTCTATACTATTTTCAAAAGTCAGTATGCCTGCAGTGCATGAGAATTTATGTTGTTCCACATTCTCACCAACATTTGTATTTTCTCCTTCTTCTCCTCCTCTCCCTCTTCCTCCTCCTCCTCCTCCTTCTTATTCTTATCAGTTCTAGTTAGCCTGGTGGCCATGTACTACTTTCTTATGTTCTTTCTAATTTGTTCTTTTTGATTATCAGTATGGTTGAGCATATTTTCATACAGCTATTGATCATATGTATATCCTTTTACATGAAATACTTATTTTGGTCTTGGTACCATTTTATTTTGGATTCATTCCTTTTTCTAATTTATTTATAGGAGTTCTTTATATATTCAGAATCTGAATTCTTAGTTATGTGTGTTGAAAATAGCTTCTCTCATTTTGTAGCTGTTTTTATTTAATTCATGGAGGCTTTTGATTAACAGAACTTCTATATTTTAATCTGGTCACAGATATGATTTTTATTATGGATATTATGTATGATGGCAATACTCTCCAAATTGATCTAAAGATTCAATTCAATTCCTATCAAAATCCTAGTGACCTGTTTTGCAGAATTTGAGAAGCTGTTTCTATTATTCATATGGAAATGCAAGGGACCCCAATAACAAAGAAAGAACAAGGTTGACGGACTTATACTTCCTGATTTTAAAACTTACTGTAAAACTAGTTATCTAGCAATAGGGTACTGGCATAAGGACTGACATACAAATCAATGGAATAGAGTTGAAATTCCAGAAATAAAGCTTTATGTTTATAATCAATTGGTTTTGACAAAGGTGCCAAGCCAATTCAATGGATAAAGTGGGGAATAGGAGCCTTTCTATAGATAGTACTGGGACAACTGGACATCCACATGAAAAAGAAAGAATTTTGTCCTCTACTTCATATTATATATAAAAACTAACTCAAAATGAATCAAGACCTAAACTTAAATATATGAAACTCTTAGGAAAAAACACAGGGGCAAATTTTCATGACCTTGGATTAGTAAATGGTTTCTTAGTTTTATGCCCAAAGCACAACCAGACAAAGAAAAAATAGATAAATTAGATTTCAAAAATAAAAATGCTTGGGGGCCAGCCCGATGGCACAGTGGTTAAGTTCACATGTTCCACTTCAGCAGCCCAGGGTTTGCTGGTTCAGATCCCAGGTGTAGACCTACGTACCACTTGTCCAGCCATGCTGTGGTAGGCGCCCCACATATAAAGTAGAGGAAGATGGGCACAGATGTGAGGTCAGGGCCAGTTTTCCTCAGCAAAAAGAGGAGGATTGGTGGCAGATGTTAGCTCAGGGCTAATCTTCCTCAAAAAGAAAAAAAAAAGAGAAAGAAAAATGTTTGTACTTTAATGTATACCATCAAAGAAGTGAAGATAGACCCCACTGAATGGGAGAAAATATTTGCAAATCATAAGGGATTTGTATCCAGAATATATAAAAGACTCTTAGAACTCAACCAGAAAAAGTTAAATAACCTAATTAAATAATGGGTAAAAAATTGAATAGACATTTCTCCAAAGATGTACAAAGAAGTGGAAATAAGCACATGAAAGGAGATATTCAATATCACTAGTCATTAGAGAAATGCAAATCAAAACCACAGTGAAATATCACTTCACACTCACTAGAAGAGAGTGAAACAAAAAAGACAGACAATAACAAGTTTTGGCAAGGGCATGGAGAAGCTGGAACCATCATTGCTCGTGTTATTGTAAAAGGTACAGGCACTGTGGACAACAGGCACTGTGGACAACAGTTTGTCAGTTCCTCAAAAGTTTAAATGTAGAGCCAAGACAAGAGATAGCTGTGCTAGCAGAATGGCAGTCAGGTTTTAATCTAATCTTGGTATGCATATGCATATATGATGCAGCAATTCTTCTCGTAGGTCTATACCCAGGACAACTGAAGACAAATGTCCACTCAAAATGTGCACACAAATGTTCACAACAACGTTATTCATAATGTTCAAAAAATGTAAACAAACCAAATGTCCATTAACTGATAAATGGATGAAAAAATGTGGTATATTCATATAGTGGAATATTGTTCAGCATAGAAAGGAATGAAGTACTGGTACATACTACAACATGGAGGAACGTCAAAAACATTGTGCTATATAAAAGAAGCCAGTGACAAAAGACCGCATATTGTATCATTCATTGAAATAAAATGTCTAGAATAGGTAAATCTATAGAAAGAGGAAGTAGATTAATAGTTGTCAAGGGCTGGGGGGTTGGGGAAAATTTGGAGAGACTGCCAATGTGTGTGGAGTTCCTTTGTGGAAGGGATGATAAAAATATTTTGAAATTAGGTAGGGCTTGTGTTTGCATAATTTTATGAACATTAAAAACCACTAGCCTGTATACTTTAGACAGGTGAATTTTATGTTATATGAATTATATCTCAATAGAAGGTATAAGAAAATTTTACTTGCCTCATTGTGGATTTGTCTATTTTTTTCCTACTATATTTTAAACTTTTGTTATTACCTGAATATAAAAATTCATTAAAATTCATGGTTATACCTCTCTGGGAATTGCACCTTTTATCTTTAATAACTATCTTTAACTGTATTTTTTGACTTAAAGTCTATTCGTCTATTATTTACGCAGCTACACCTGCTTTCTTTGATAAGAATTTGATTGGTTATAACTTTTTAAAGATTCTTTTACTTTCAACTTCTCTATTTTCTAATTGTGGATGCTTCTCTTACAAGTAGCAAGGTCCTTGGAAAGGGCCTAGTGATGTATTCATCAGCCATATGTTTTGGTTAAATTTGCAGGATAAGGTATCTTGACTATAATTGATTAAGTAATTGATTAAGATTACTACTTTTTTTCCATTAGATTTTTCCTCAGTCATACTTCCCCACCTGATGAATGGCGATAGAGTGGCCATGGGAATTTTGGGGATAAGCTGAGGAGATAAGTACTTTCCATCTACGGGGATATGTTTAAGTGATTTATAGAGTCATTTTCCTAGATATTTAATTCTTGTTTGCCATGTTGGTGTAGGAATGCCTTCCAGGAATCCTCCGGCTGCACTTCCTGCTGACTCACTTGGCATCAGGGCACAGAACATACGGCCCTGAGGCTGAACTGCCATATGAACTCGTCCTACAGTACCTGGCACCAGAAAGATGGGTGAAGTGGAGGAGAAATAAGTTTGGAAAAGTATGAATGCTGGAAGTTATCTATGGAAAAAATTTTCCAATCCAAGAGGTTTAAAATTGTAAATAGAGGATTTGTTTCTTCTCTATGGTTGGTCAAAACAGAAGCTCTCTCCTGCCAGGTGTATGTATACTCAGTAATTCACATGCACAATTATAAATACTCTAGTTTGTTTGCTTAAGTATCTTACACAATAGAATCTATTAGACCTCCTGTGTTTTGTAGGGTACAAAGCTGTAGACATGCTACAAATAAGTACATGTTTGTGTTCAGTCTCATGTTTCATGCATCTTAACATCTGGGAGCACTTCTTAGTATGTTTGAGGCATCTTGTCATTTAAATCCCAAATGATATGGCTCATGTTAAAAAAAAATAAAGATTTCCGGCTAATGTGACCTAAAATACTAACATGGATGAATATATCATAAAATATGCCATACAATAAAACTGTCAACAATAATTTGGTTTATGAGTATTTAATTCTTTAATATATTTCCCTGCACGAAAAATTTTTAAATACTCTGAAATCTCACAGCTCATATATGAAACAAACTTAGAGGGGTTTTCCTAATTTTGACAAAAATCTTTTAAAAATCCACACGATACTATTAGTAATGTCATGAAGCTGAAACTTTTACCAATACCAATGTTAAAAACACCACCAATAATAAAAACAAATTTCGATCATGTTTAAAAAATTGGAATTATCTTTCTATCCTGTGTACTGAAAAATTTCCAAAATTTTTATTATACGAAGAGCAATAGAAATGTATGCAGCCAAAAAATTTAAGGAAATACTCTTATATAGGTGTATTCAAAAAGAAATTTTAAAAACTTTTTAAAATTTGTTTTGGCTTATGGCATTTTGGGGTATTTAAAACTTGTAATTTGTTATGATTTCTCATTCTAAATAAATATTAAATATTGTACTTGTTATTGGTTATTCTTTATTTCTTTTCCTTAGAGAGAGAACTCCAAGTTAAATAAACCTCTGACCTCTTACAAAATCTGGATTTGTGTCTATCTCTTTCTCTCTGAATGGTCTTTCATTTTAATTTTTGTCATTAAGTGAGTATAAAACGGTATTTCACTCTGGTCTCGTTTTGCATTTTCTTGGTCACTACTAATGTTTTTATTGGCCATATGAATTTTTTTTCTTTGAAGAGTCTCTATATTCTTTATGTTCATTTCATTTCTTTTTTTTTTTTAAGATTTTATTTTTTTCCTTTTTCTCCCCAAAGCCCCCCGGTACATCATTGTATATTCTTTGTTGTGGATCCTTCTAGTTGTGGCATGTGGGACACTGCCTCAGTGTGGTTTGATGAGCAGTGCCATGTCCGCACCCAGGATTCGAACCAACGAAACACTGGGCCGCCTGCAGTGGAGCGCTCGAACTTAACCACTCGGCCACGGGGCCAGCCCCTATGACCATTTCTTTTATCATTTAAAAGTTTTTCATATTGTTTTGTGGAAGCTTTTCTTTTTTATCACATCTCAATATTTGTTGTTTGTATATTGCAAATATTTTCTCCCACCTTATAACATTTTTCACTTAATTTAATATGACTTTGATTAATCACCCTTCTCAGTTGTGATATAGTTAAATTTACATCTTCTTATTTACAGTCGACTTTTTTTTTTAATTTTTAAGAAACTTCCATACGTCTAAATCTAAAAACTTTTTAAATAGGTTTTTCTACTAGACATTTAAAAATTTCATTTTTGACATTTGTCTTTAATTTCTTAGCATTTTATGTTTACATATGGGGTGAAGTGGCTTCAATTTTATCTTTTTTTTTCATATGGATAGCTATTTTTTCCCCAAACATCTTTCCTTTCCCAAATGATCTGAAAGATCACCTTTGTCATATACCAACATGTGTCATTTTACAGTGTCTTATTTGTTGTAGCTTTATAACAATTCCTGATCGCTCCTTGGACAATTCATTTGCTCCTGTTCTCTAGCTACTATCGGCCCTTTACTCTTCCATATAAAATTTTAGAATTATGTTATATTTCATGAATAACCTTGGTACATTGGAATTCTATTGGATATGATCATTATCAGGAGGTAAACAATTTCAAAATAGTCTTTCTAGCCAGGGACATGGTAAATCACTTCATATATTGAGATGTCTTTTAATATATTTTAATAAAGATTTTAAAAAACTTCCCCTTAGCAGTCTTGAACATTTTTACAGATTCTTGATCTTCTGTAATAACATAAATTTTGACATCTGTTTAATTGTATTTTCAGGTTGTTTGTTACTGGTAATTAAAATGATATGAATTTTGTATTACTATTTAATTAAATAGTAATTTTATACATAAACAATTCACTAAATTATTTGCAGTAATTTGTAGACTATTTTGGTTGTCTATGTAAATTAGTATTTCTTTCCTACTTTACATCTTTATGTCTCCTTTGTTTTTCATTGTCTTACTACAGTTGCTAAGACTTCTAATACAATGCTGCATAAAAGTACTGGTATTGTGCATCCTTGTCTTAGTCCTGATTGTAAAGAGAACTCTTGTAATGTTTCCTCTTTGAGGATTATATTTACTTTAGGTCTAGCCTCTTTATAAGATTAAAGACATTCTTTTCTATTCCTTATTTACTAATAATGTTCATCATGATGGGTACTGGATTTTATTAAACATTTTTTTTAACCTAAGTAGATTATCACTTTTTCCGCTTTGATCTGTTAATGTGTTAAATTAAATTATGAATTTGAACATATTGACCTATTCTCATATAAGTGCAATACTGTTTTGACCAACATAAATTATTTGAAAAACACATTTGGATTCAATTTTATAAAATTTGATTTAAGATATTGCATTTATATCAATGAGTAAAATGTTTCTGTAATTTTCCTTTCTTATAATATATTTTTGTCGGTTTAATATTAGATATATCTAGGAATAGTAGAATGAGTGTGGAGAATTTTCTCCTTTTCTGTTGTATGCAATATTTGACATGATCTGTTCTTTGAAAATTTGACAGAACTCTCCTATCTTCTGGATTCCATTTTTATTATTAAAAGGTTAACTGTCTATCTTTCATTCTTTTGAAAATAACCTGTCTTTTTCTCTATCACTTTTTTTTGTGTGAGGAAGATTGGCCCTAAGTTAACATCTGTTGCCAACCTTCCTCTTTTTGCTTGAGGAAGATTGTTGCTGAGCTAACATCTGTGCCAGCCTTTCTCTATTTTATATGTGGGACGCTTCCACAGCATGGCTTGATGAGCAGTGTGTAGGTATGTGCCTGGGATCCGAACCTGCAAACCCTAGGCCACCGAAGCAGAGCATGTGAACTTAACCACTATGCCACCAGGCCGGCCCCGCTATCACATTTCACTATTTTACCTTTTTATTTGATGTTCCAGAGTTTCATTAAGATGTTTCTATGTGTGGATTTCTTTTAATATATTCTACAAATGACACATGGGACTTCTTGAATCATTTGACATCTTACATTAGTTATGGAATATTCTCAGCTGTGTTTTTTTTTTTTTTTTTTACCAATTACTTCCTTTCTCTCTATCTGGATTACTAAATAGAACTATGTTAAACTTTCTCAGTTATTTTCACCATCTCTTAATCTTTTTTGTAGTTTCTACATTTTTCCTCTCTGTGCTACACTCTGTATAATCTCTTCTCACCTATCCTCCATTGTACTAACTCTCTCCCTCTATTGTGTCTAATCTGATGTTGTAATCATTCATTGCATTTCTATTTTTAATTTTCATGTTTTTAATTTCTGTAAGTTCTCTTTAAGTCTTTTTCAAAGCTGCTTGTTTTCCTTTATTGTTTCCAATTCCCTGAAGATGAATTCAAACTAGTGTTTTGTTTCTTTAATTCTAGTCAGTATAAATACTTTTTATTCTAATAACATGAATATATGATGAATTTATGGTCTATTTCTGCTATTGATTTTTTTTTTGCTAGTTCTTACACATAGTATCTTATTTCCGTGAGTATTTTTTTATTTATTTTTCCTAGAGCTGCTTACATCTTGAAAAATTACTCATGAAAATTCTTTGAGTCCTAGGATGAAGGTTTACTCGTCTAGACAAGATTTTCATTTACTTCCTTGGATCCCTGGAAGTACTAGCAATCTCCATCAACTTTGCTGCAAACTTATGGCAAGTTTTTACATCTTTTAACAGTACAATGTAAATTTTGGCTAGATAGTCACCTAAGGATCAGTCCGAGTTACTACTTCACAAAGCCATTTCTATGTTACCTACTTGCTCCTGGAATTTAATATTGGTGATTTATTCAAACAATTGTTATTGCTTGTATTTAGGATTTGAGTTTGCTTGGCAGTTAGTCTAAATACTTAAGGAATAGGAAGTCTGATATTTCCTTCAGATTCTAGTTTCTGTCATAGTTTTATAACACCTGTGTTACTGAAATGATCTGATTGCTACAAATGTGTGGATTCAATTTAAGATTTAAGGTGGTGTTTATTAGCTACTCAGTTATAGAATTCATCATTGAATGTTTACAGAAAGTTGATTTGGCCAGAGACCAAAAACTGGAGATGTTTTTATGGCATTGCTTGTTTGTAAACATTTTGCTTAATCAAGCTAAACTTTCAAGCAATTAAATATGAATAGATTCTGTGACTAACAATGTAAGCACTAGAGTAATTTAAAATACCTTTATCTAAAGGAAAATGCCATTCTGGTGCTTTTGCTAGCAATCAGCATATGGATTTAATGTAAGACTTTTCATTATAGTAATTAACTACTGAGCTTCTGAAAGGAGAAATGCATACATTTTAAAAAGGCAGTTTGCTTAGCTTATGGAAATATAATATTCAGTTTTATATGTCACTTAATAGATTCTTCTATCATTGAACATCTGTAAGTTTAATGATTACTATCTTTATCTATTTAGAACCAAATTCTAAAGTAACAGATGTACTGAAATAATATATTTGATGCAAAAATTCATTAAAATAATGTGCATTGTGTAATATATATTATTATACACATGCTTGTGCTTGCTTAGCGCAGATTCCTAGCACTTCACATAAATGATGCTGTGATTATGATTCCCAGGCTCTTGTGCTTTTAGATGTATAGAGATAAAGTACATTACACTTTAGAGTATAAAGTTAGCACTACTTACGTCGTATGAAACAGAAACGCACTCAGCTTGAGCAAAAAGGTAATTTATTAGGGCAGCAATATACCTGGGCCTCGGGAATAGAATTAGAATGAGAACACACTAAAGAATCCATTATGTTACTCTCTTGGTGCCTCTCATGACCATTTCTCTCTGTATATCATGCTTTTTCTCCTTCATTGCAGAAGAGTTTTTCTCTTTCCCCATCCCCTAGGTAAAAATAACCAACACCACCTGCTTTGGGATTTATGCAAAGTCATGAAGTAATTGAGAAAAAATAAATTGACTCTGGGTCTCAGTTCCCAATATTTGGGAAGGAATTGATTGGTTGAGTTCAGGCCTCACCCCTAGGGTGTGAATGATGATCAAGTATGATCATAATGGCTGTCGTTGTACCAGTGTTGATGGAGAAGGAAAGGAATAGTCCCAGAAAAGAGATGCTGGAAGACAATTTAGTGTCTCTCATATATGGCCGGAGGCTGCATTCTCTAATTCCTTGCATTCAAAGTGCAGTCAATGGAACGACAACACTGATATTACCAGGGAGCTTGTTGGAAATTTAGAATCTCAGGCAACTTTATCCCTTATGAATCAGGATTTGCATTTGGCAAGACCCTCAGCTGATTTGTATGCACGTTAAAAATTAAAAGCATGGTTCTAGTCTGTTAAAAAGTCAGGACCAGGTGCATGACAATTGATTTTATTTCAAGGTACATTTTACTCCTAACCAGACACAACCCTTTAGCTTCCCAAGTTAACCCTTTGCATCGTGGCAGAATCTATATCAACTGTTATGTATACAACTTATAATTAATATAATGCAATATAAAGAATCTTGAGAGTGAGTTTATAGATCACCACAAATTCATTCCCATTAATGGAAAAATCAAACAATTTATGGTTCAGATCATAATAATTTGAGTCAATAGTTCCAATTTTATATATCAAGGATAGAATAATATATCAATTGACAATATATTTCAAATATTTCTAAATTTTACTAGTACGATATATTTATATCAATTACCAAAAAAATAATAGCTGATTGGATAACTCAGATAGAAACAAGTGATCCCACTAACCTTAATGAAGACGTTTAGGATCATGGCAACCTCAGCTCTTAGGTATCATGTACTTTAATTTTTATGTAAGTATATTTTAGGAGTAAAACATTATTAGCTAAGTGTTATTTATGATTATTACATGCCAGAAACTTTTCTAAATAATTTACATCAATTTTATGGTTTATATTTGGTCATGTTCCGATTGTGGTCTACCACAGTTGAACTTTTACAAATATAACTGTTTTTAGCTTGTTTTTGTTTTGTTTCTATCACTGTAGTATATATTTTAACTTGAGGTTAGGATATGGAGTTGAACTGACTTGGGTTTGAATTTAGATTCAATTTATTAATAGTGGCATACGTCTTACATCAACTTCCTATGCCCCAGTCCTCCATCTGTAAGGTGGAAATAATAATTACAATTCCTTTATAGAGTTGTGAGGATTAAAAGAGAAAATGTGTGTATCCTGGCACAGAGTTAGCATCAGTAAGGATTAGTTATTATTATTATTAATCTTATTATATGAGCACTTTTACTTAATTTCATTTGGTTCATGACAGCAAGTTTTCCATGTTATTTTTGGAAACAGTTTGAGTCTATCTAACCACTGGGAAAAAGAAACTTTCTTCTTTGGTGAGCCTGATTTTACTGAGCCAAGTGTGGCTGATTTGGGTTAGATATTTATTGCCATTAGGTCTCTTTCTTGAATGGAAACTTAAAAATCGTATGTGTTGCCTGTATCTGGTTATAACCTCCATTTGGAGTTTTCCACTTGATCCCTTGTTTAGGTTGACTTCATGTAATCGTACACTATTGTATATATCCTATGTCAGAAACAGGTAAGCAGAGAAAAGTCAACTTGGAAGACGTTGTTTGATGATGTTTATAAATATTTTTGCAGAGCTTCATTCCATAAATAGGATTCTAGCTTCCTGATTTCCTAATTCAATATTAGACTTCCCACAGATAATTCATACGTCATTTTAGAGGTCAGAACCTCCAGGTTAGAAATTTTGTGTAAATTATGAATTCCAGTGATCCAAAAAGCAATCCTTGATTTCATACAAATAGATTTCAAAGAACTTTGCAAATATCCTCTAATACCTCCGTATGACATGGGGTTAGGTGGAATATTATTCTGATTCAGTATTTTGTTTCTGATTTCTCACAGATTTCATAAGATGAAAAATTCAGGTAGAATGTATCTCACATAAAAACACATTGAATTTTTTATTTTCTTCTCAAGGGTTTTTCTTTTCTCACGTTTGGAGCCAAGTGAGAGAGAGACTTAGAGGTCAGACAAAGAGCAAAATGTCACATTTATGTCTCTCATGACTAATTGGAAAATGTGAATTTAGATGTAAGGCTAAATTGGCTTGTTAATAATCCATCTCTGTATTAGACTAACTGACCCCATTAATGGGAGAACAGCACAGTCCCAGAATGAGCAGACCAGACCTCTTCACCAGACTCTTACCAATGAGACAGCAAACAGACCAGAATCCTTGCCTCCTGAAGACAAAATAAAAACACAGAAGTTGCCAAGAGACTTATGCTCAGTTCTTTCTTCCAGCATCATTGTCAGGAAAATCATTCCTCCTTCAATGAACAAGATAATTCAAGCTTCACTCTATCATTTTTTTCCCTCAAGGTAACGCAGTGAGATGCCACAAAATTTTTAATATTACTATGGAATTGAAGACATCCTAAGCAGTAGTAAATTAATTACATTCCAACATTCTGGGTAGTTTTCAAAATCTAACGATGGATTGTTCACCTGAAATGTTTTAATTATCATTTTACATGTATGTAAGATTAAGTAGGGATTTATGACATCCTCAGAAAAGTAAAATGTAGCCCAGTCTTTGGAACTATGAATTCAAACTTATTGTAACTTTGAATGTGTAATTCAAATGCCATTCATTTCCTCTTACCATTGACAGTTAAAGGATGCACTTTCTTTACTAAACCTCTTCTAATTTCATGTACTTTCTTCTGCTCAACTTTCTTCATAATATCGCAATAGTTTCAGGGTGGAAGGAAGCTCATTGGGTAAAATCCAAGGCAAACCATTAATTACAATGCAATTGCATCGATAAAAATCTCAAGTATCAAATTTAGAATTTATTTTTACTTTTCTTCTTCATTGGATCAATTCAATTTATTTTGATTCCTTCAACTCTAACCTCAATTAAACCCATTACATCATCATAAGAAGCCTATCTGTTCCCATGACACCATGTACATGGAATGCATAAGAAAGCCACCAGAGACAAGGTTTACTTGTCAAATCTCTAGGCTCTAAGGTTTCATGAGTGGGCAAAGAAGCGTGAATTCTGCTTTTCCTTTACTATCTTTCTCCTTTCCTATTTGTTTGTTTGACCTACAAACTTCTTTAGCAGTCTTTTTTCTTTTTTTTTTAGACAGAAAAAATAAATTATAGCTAGTTATTGGTAAAAATTTTAATGCCACTGATTTTGTGGTATGGTCACAAAATCACAAGCTAGTATATAGAAATCTTATATCTTATGTGTAGTTTTCAAGATGATTTTTTCTTTGGTTTTTAAAAATCCTGTAATTTTTACCACTTAGTTTAATTGAGAATTCTCTGAAAGAGATTTTGGGAAGTGAGTTTTTTCAACATAAATATCCATTTAAAAATACACATGTTGGGTATTAGTGATATTCTTAAAGATGATTAAACTATTCTCTCTGGACAGTTTAACAGCATTTCTTACTACATACACATTCAAGCATCTGGTTTACCTAAAGAGAATTTAAAGGATGATGTCACCAGAGTACCTCATCTACATTGAAAACACTGCACTGCATACACCAGAGTGTTATTAGAAACATATGTTTGGTTTAAAAACGCTTGCCATTTCATTAATTGTGAGCCAGATTCTATTAGTGACAAAAATTTCTCAGGAAGTTAGCTGGCACTTGAATTTATTAAATTACTACTAAAAGGCACAACATCTTAAAGCTAGTCTCAAATATCTGTTGCACCAATTAAAATACTTGTTTTACTCTAAGAATAATAATCTTCTCTAAAAAAACCCTTGTATATAGTTGAGAGGGCATAGCAAAGATTTAGCGAGTCTATATAGCAGCACTTACATTTTTCCCGTTTAAAGAAAGGAAGGTCAACATTTAATCTCACAGTGAAATTATTGACCTATTTTCATAGAGGGTTAAAAAAATTGAAAAATTGTCTGGCCTTAGAGAGGAAATGCAAAAGACATATTATGGGGAAACATTTAACAGAAATAATCAGAAAAAAGTATTCTTTTTGGGTTGACCTAGTGTTTTAATGACTTCATTTTTAAAAGGAAGAGCTGTTTATAATAAACTACTCTTAAAATGCAAGACAAATGATAACAAGTCTTAAGCAATAAAAAACAAAAGATTAAGGACTTTTTTTTGTAATAATGATTGAGGTTAAGATGCAATAAATTACAGGATGTATATTTTATGCATACAGTGAATTTTAACTTTTACTTTAAAACATTACTAGAGAGGTTCTTCCTCCCAATTGTCATATAATTTCTTTTAAGATTTTTTTCCTGAAAGACAAAAACCTTTAGATTAGCAAAACTCATTTACTTCCTTTTAAAAGCAGTCTATCCCCAGAAGGGGAGTGGGTGGTAAATATCAAACGAAATCAGATTTCTAAGAAGGATAAAGATAGAATGGTTTTTAGATAGGTAACCCACCACATCTGCTTCCAACGGCTTATTTGAAGTCAATTTCGAAGTAGTCAAATATAATGTTATTGCATTGCTACATTAATGGATTAATTGATGCATTTCTTGTGAAAACCAAACCCCTCAAGATAAATGTAACATGACAAAACAAAACACCCTAAAGTCAATGAAACTGATAAAACAGGTACAAGATATAAATGACCTAGAAATAACGTGGTCTCCTAAAAGCACGTTATTTGCTTTCGTTTGTTTTTTGATATACTAGATTACATACACAGAATAGTCTCGGACTTATCAAATATCATAACTTTAGTGTCATATTAAAATGTGGTTTATTATATAGACTGGTGAATATGCACAAAGTTCAACAACTTCCAAACTGAGATTCTTTTGGGAGATAATATAATATAGTGAATGGGCACGGGTTTTGGAAATAAAGAGAGCCTGAGTTTTAGTCTCAATACCTTTCTATGCTAACTATGTGGCTCAGGATGAGCCTTATAATCTTTGAGCCTGTTTTCACTTCTGTAAAATGGAAAATTTTTTAATACACTGTGTACATGTATATACTTAGTCCAGTCACTAGGGCTTCCTAACAAATTACCCCAAAACTTAATGGTGTAAAATAAGCTTGTTCATAGGTTCTGTGGGTCCAGAATTCAGACAGAGCACAGTGGGAATGATTTGTATCTGTTCTGCAATGCCCTTGGCCTCAGCTGGAAGACTTGAAGATGGAGGCTGGAATTATCTAACGAAATCATCACCTCATACATGTAGAGTTACTGCTAGCTGTCACCTGAGGGCCTCATACCTCTTCACATGAGCCTTTCCATGAAAGGACTAGTTTAGGCTTCCTCACAACATGGTGGCTGGGTCGCAAGGATGGGTGTCCTGCCCGAGTGCCAAGTACAAGCTGCATCCATTCTGGAACCTAGCCTTGGAAGGCATATAAAATCGCTCTGCCGTACTATGTTGGTTAAAGCAGCCACAAGCCCTGCCGAGATACAATGGAACCCTGCTTCTTGATGGGAAGATTGGAAGATTTTCAGTTACGTTGCAAGTACATGTGGGATGGGGTACATATATTGTGTGACTGTCTTCCGAAAATAAAATCTTCTACTGTTCTCAACATATAGAAGCTATTATTACTTTTTTTAAAGTAATTTTATTGAGATCATAATGATTTATAACATTGTGTAATTTTTGGTGTACATTATTATTTATCAATTTCTGAATACACTTCATTGTGCTCAACCCCAGTAGTCTAATTTTTATCCATCACCCTACATATGTGCCCCTTTATTCCTTTTGCCCACCCCCTACCCCTTCCCCTCTGGTAACCACTAAGCTGTTCTCTTTATCCATGTGTTTGCTATCTTCCACATATGAGTGAAGTCACACTCATTTGTCTTTGTATTTGTCTTTCTCTGTCTGGCTTATTTTGCTTCACATCATAGCCTCAAGTTCTATCCATATTCTTACAAATGGGATCATTTTGTCTTTTTTATGGCTGAGTAGTATTCCATTGTATATATATATACACACACACACATATACCACATCTTCTTTATCCATTCATCTGTAGAAGGACACTTGGGTTGTAGAAACTATTATTACTTTTATATAGTATAGTAATGAATTATGGAAAAGTCAAGGATTTGGGATCAGGGCATTTTGCCACTCATTTACTTAAAAATATTTGTTGAATTATTTAGTGTTTCTGACAAATTCTTCATATATTGAATTGGGAGGATATATGTATTTTGAAGGGTTATCATAAAGATTAAAGAAATAATGTACAAAAGCACTTGATAAATACTAAGTGCTCAATAAATGCTCCCCCACTATCTCCATCAAATTTTGGGTCTATGCGTAATGCCACTAAAAGTGCCTCAGGCTGCTGCTAAGTCAGACTTCCCAACAGGCCAAAGCAGTTGTTAATAGGCTGAAGGGCTGGATTTCTGTTTAGAATCAAACTTTGAGCAGCATGTTCAGGACAGGGCAAAATACAACTTTTTATATGGAAAAATCCAGTGTCACCAACAAGCTTGAGGAGCAAATTGAATCACAGACTCCTATAATCTTAGACAAAGAAGGTGGTTGAGAGGTCAAACTCCACATTTTATAGATAAGGGATCAAGAGAGGTTAAATTGCTTGTTCAAAGTTATAAACTAAGGAGCAAATCTGTGGCTGAAATTCATGTCTGCTAACTTCTAAATTCAAGTTGTAATACTCAACTATGCACATTCTGATTTTTTTATACCTTTGCCCCATGTAACAGAATCATGTATCAATTACAACTGAGCATATTATTTATGTGAATATAATAATGTGATTATAACATTCTTATGTTATATGTGATTATATGTTATATGTGATTATAACATGTCTTATGACAGTTTTTCAAAATCTTTAATACAATAGAAGAAGTATTTTATTATGGAAAACAATCAGGAAGCTGAAGCTTAAAAACAGCTGAAACCATTTCCAAACAAAGTTTCCCAAAATGTACATTTCCATTTTTGAATTCTTGTTTCATTGGTTAATCAAAAACCCATCTGTGGGTGGATCAACCATAGATGTGCACGCAGTCAGTTCTCCTGCCATGGAACACAGTGTAGTCATTAAGGACAAGGGATTTGGGATCTGACTGTCTGAACTGGATCCTGCTTTGTCAGCTTATTTGACTTTCCTGTGCCTCCAACATCTGTTTGTACATTGAGTGATTGTGAGAAATAAGTGATGTATTAGTTTCCTGTTGCTGCTGTAACAAATTCCCACAAACTTAGTGGCATAAAACAACACAAATTTCTTCTCTTACAGTTCTAGACTCAGAAGTCCTAAGTTAATCTCACTAGGTTAAATTCGAGAGTCAGCAGGGCTGTTTTCTCCTGCAGGTTCTGAGGGAAGAATCTGTTTTCCTGCTTTTTGCAACTTCTAGCGGCCACTGTGTTCCTTGTGATTATATTTAGGACCCACACAGATCATCCAGGATCATCTTCACATTTTAAGATAATTTAATCACATCTTCAAAGTCCCTTTTACTAGATAAGGAAATATTTACAGGTTTGGGGATTAGGATGTAGATAAATTTAGGAGCTTTTATTCAGCCTACCACAAGCAGGATGATGCATACGAAGTACTTTACACCTTGCCTGGTTCTAAGTAAATGCTTAATAAATGCTGGCAGTTCTATTATTGTGAAATACACTCAATTTTTAGTTATGCACATAGATATCACTTGTTTGCCTCAGATTCACACCATTGTGTGATAGGTTATTCAAATAATATAGATGACAAGAGCAAGAGCAATAAAGGTAAAAATCATCTTTGTCTCTGAGTTTTACCTAGTGGAATCATTGGAATTCCAAGCACACTTCAGATCTCTTCCTTTCCTTCACGTGATGCTAAGAAGAAACCTCTGCATTCCATGGCACCTTTTTTTTTTTTTAAAGATTTTTTTAATTTTTCCTTTTTTCTCCCCAAAGCCTCTCGGTACATAGTTGTATATTTTTAGTTATGGGTCCTTCTAGTTGTGGCATGTGGGATGCTGCCTCAACATGGCCTGACAAGCGGTGCCATGTCTGCACCCAGGATCCGAACTGGTGAAACCCTGGGCCACCCAAGCAGAGTGCGCGAACTTAACCACTCAGCCGCGGGGCTGGTCCCTCCATGGCACTTTTAAATCTTCTTCTCTTCTACCTCCTTCCTGATTTTCAATCTTGATCCCTTGGTCTGCAAAGATGTCCGCCTTTGTGTTTTCCTGTATCATTGACATTACTACACTGCTGCTGATGCATCCTAGCTCTGTCCCTAACAACCGGGTTTGTTCCTCTCACCAAGATCCTCGATCATGGGTGAGATGCCCAACTCGTCTCTCTCTTCATCACTCTGATGATTAGACCCCATTTTTGATCCCTTCTCCTCCCTTAGGTTTCTACTTTTTCTTTCTTTTTTTTTTTTTACCAACGTTAATATTGTATTCTCCTTTATTAATTGATATTCATAGGCCTCTTATAGTCTTCTCTCACAAGGCAGTTAAGCAGATTTCCCTACGCTGAATCAGAGGATACTATCAGCAGCCTCATT
The DNA here is from genome assembly GCF_041296235.1 of Equus asinus. NCBI lineage: Eukaryota > Metazoa > Chordata > Mammalia > Perissodactyla > Equidae > Equus > Equus asinus. The sequence continues at coordinate 114,075,340 of NC_091792.1, read as the reverse complement.
GACAGCAGATATTCAAGATGAAAGCTTTTCTTTTGCGAAACACAGGGTGAGTTCTCTGTTGAGCCAGGATGTGAATAATGATTAAAAATCTACTACACATCAGGCTTATGTTGATGAACATGAAAACCACAGTCTCTGCCCAAGAAGTTTAGAATTAAGTATGAGAAATAAAAAAACAAAATAGGTAATTATAATCCATGATGGTATGCTAAAGAATATGTTACTCAGGGTACTACGGAAGCACATAGGAGAGGCAAACAACCCTGATTTGGAGGGTCTGAGGAGGGATCTTGAAGTAAATATTCTGTAGGGTGAGACTTGAAGGATAAACTCTCCTCAGACTAATGAAGTTCCAGAGAGGGTAGGACTGATGACTGCAAGGAGAATACGGTTTTCAAAGAAGCAAGAAAAGCCTAAAGCAAAGACTTGGAGAATAAACGAGAGTATGGCATGTGTAAAATTCTGAGTGAATTTGGGAATGGCTGAGGCATTGGGTGCAAAAGAAGAATGGGAAGAGAGAAGACTGGAGAGGTTAGCCAGATCCTGAGAACCCTGAGAGTCATTTTAAGAAATTTAGATTTTATATAAAGAACAAAGAGAAGCCCCTGAAGTGGAGTGCTATTTGAAGATTGAGATTTAGGCAGATCATTCTTTCATGCATAGTGTAATGGAAAAAGGGCAAAAGGCAAGATTGGAGATGCACTGGGTGGGGCAGCGTGGAGCTTATTAGAGTAACACAGTTGAGACATGATGGTGGTTTCATCTTAAAAAGGCAATTGTGATAAAGTGGAAAAGCTCAAGAACTATTTCGGAGGTAAATCCCGCAGTATTTGATGCTTCTTTGAATGTGGATGATGACGTGATGTGAGAGAAAGAGAGGAGTTCCTGATGCGTCTCATGTATAGATTCTTTGTTGGTTCTCAGGTTAACTGTCAGACTTTAGGGTCCTTTCAGTTTTTCAAAGGAGACGCTTCATTTTTGCATTGAAGTTAGTGACGAGCTAGAGTCCATAGTGTATTCACCAATTTGGCCCTTAAATCAGGCTTGGTGACACATATACACTTTTTTATTATATCATTATTGTTAAAGCATTGTATTGGATTTGTTCCTGCAACCCTCCCATAGAATTAGATGGTTCTCATTCTCACAGGCCCCACAAATCAATAAAAAGATAGGAAACATATGGCCAGAAATTAATCAGAAAGTCTTGTTATTTAGGAGACTAAGGCATTTTGGTGAAGCCCCTGGGAATCTGTTAACTGAGCAGCTCTTGACAGTTTTCTTCTGCTATTTCAGAGGTATCAGGGGCTTTGGGCTTGTTAGAGACAATGAGGCAAAATTTTCCTACTCTGCTCGTCTTCAACTATTTTCAGGGTTGTTTCCTGGTGTGATTCTAGACTGTTGTAAGGTGCTAAATTATGAGTAAATTCAAACAAGAAAAAGGCAGAGTAAAAGCTTTCATAACTGGGAGATGAGAGAAAATCTTTATCCAATGGATTATTTCTCTCCCTTCTGAGGAATGACCTTACACTGTCAAATCATATCAAACATGACCACAACAACACTACACAGTCATTAGGAATTCATCCCCTGATATGATGGGAATTGGAAATATCTGTGGTTGCAAAACTCTATAGACGGCCAGTCTTTGCAAACAAAGTGGGAGAAGCACAGTTCTTGGGTTTCTAGAGTGTGACAGAATTCTTTAAATTTTTATTAAAGGATATGAACAGTTTATGCAGTTTTCTGCATTTTCAAACTGTTAGAGAAAACCAGGAAGGTCAAATTTCAGAAAGATTTGAAGCACTCTTTCAGCATGCCAATGTACTTTTCCTTTGTATGTTACAGGAAGGACCATGAGATTCTTATTCAAAAATAAATCAAAATGAGAAAAAAAAACAATGAACAAGATCAGAATAAACAAACAGTTTTTTGATTGTGTTTCAGGGATGACTTTTAAAAGCACAAAGCAAATGAAAGAAATAACAAAAGATGGATAATTTACATCCCTTAGAAAAATTTCTACACACACAAAAAAAATCTAACTAAATGTACATGAAAAACTGGGAAGAAATTTTATGATTAAGAAAAATGACAAGTAGTTTATAATCTTAACATCTTATTTAAAAAACAAAAAGAAACAAGTACACAAAGGAAATCCTAATAATTTAGGGCAATGTTTGGAAATAGCGCACAGAGAAATACCAATAGCCCATAAGTATATTATGATGGACATTTATTCTGTTTGAGCTCTCCAGCAGTTATGTCCCCCTCTTCTGACTACAGGCCTTGAAATTCATTTGGGGACGCCACCTCAGACTCCAGTGGGGAAGCATGGAACCTAGGCTCAGGCCAATGAGTAGTTCAGGGCTGGGCATGTGTCCTAAGAGAACCCATTCTGGGTGCTACTAGTAAACAGGTTTTCCCGCTGAACTTGAACCTGAGAATATATGAAGTTGGAGCTACTGCAGCCATCATGTCACCATGTGGAGCCCGAGAATAAAGTTCACAGCTAGAAGAAAGAAGAGCATAGCGAGTAAACAAATAAAGAGACCAGGAGATGATGATACTGTTTGAGCCAAAAAGTCCAGCTGTGCCTGGAAAGTAGTTACAATCCTTCTGAAGAATAATAATATAATTATTATTAACTCATGTGACCCAGAATATATAAATTATATATAAATACACTAAAATGTTAGTATACTCATACAGCAATATCTGAGTGACACAATTACTGATGATTTTAATTTTTCCTAAATTTTTCTAAAATGACATGTATGACTTTTGCTTTTTAATTTTTATCTTTTGTATTACTTTTATAAATTGCAAAAGTATATATTATTAATGTGTTAATTAATGTAATCAATTGTATGAACAACATAATTTATATGAATTCAATTACACTTAAAAAATGTTAATTCTCACAAATGTAACAAGGTGCTACCAGAGTTAGGCAAACTGTGAGGTTTGAGGACACGGTCCTCCAGACCGCCAACTCAGGCCAAGACTTCTGACATCAACTGCAAGTTTTGGGAGTTAGCAAAACTACCCTCAATTTCAATAATTTGCCAGAAGAGCTCACTGAAAGCTAGTGTACTCATGGCTACAGATTACTACAGGGAAATAACACAGATGAAAAAGTCAATTCAGGGAAGATACACATCACGCAGAGTCTGGGAGGGTTCCAATATGAAGCTTCCATTGTTTTCCAGACGAGTTACTCTCCTGACGTTGGTCAGTGATAATAAACATGAAGTATTGCTAACCAGAGAAGTTCATCTGAATTTCAGCATTCAGAGTTTTTATTGAAGCTTCATTAATTGGTTGCCCATGTAGTTTAACTCAGTCACTAGGTGTAAAACTCTGCTTGGACTGCCATAACAAAATACCATAGACTAAGAGGCTTAAACAACAACCATTTCTTTGTTTCTTTTTTTTCCTTTATGAGGAAGATTTACCTTGAGCTAACATCCGTTGGCAATCCTCCTCTTTTTTACTTTTTGCTTGAAGAAGATTAGCCCTGAGCTAACATCTGTGCAAATCTTCCTCTACTTTGTATGTGAGATGCCTCCACAGGGGTAGGTCCACACCTGGGATCCGAACCTGTGAACCCCGGGCCAGTGCAACAGAGCGTGTGGAACTTTAACCACTCGGCCACAGGGCTGGCCCCCAAACATTTATTTCTTGTAGTTCTAGAGGCTGAGAAGTCTAACGTCAAGGTGCTGGTTTCATTCTGAGGCCTCTTCTCTTGGCTTGTTGGTAGCTGCCATCTTGTTGTGCTCTCAGAGAGAGACAGAGCTCTTTAGTGTCTCTTCTATAAAGGCACTAATATCATCAGGCCAGAGCCCACCCTCGTGAACTCATCTAACCCAATTACCTCCCCAAAGCCCCATCTCCAAATACCATCACATTGGGGCTTAAGGCTTCAGCATATGAATTTTGGAGGGGATACAAACATTCAACCCATAATACCAGGTTAACTGATACCATGTGACTCAAATCCGCTACTCCGAACCACACCACTGGTCTTTCTAGCATGGCCAGCCCCACACTAAGATCCAGTGTAGCCAGCCCCCACCCTAGAAAAACATATAGATTACCTCACAGAAGCAGAGAGCAAAGGCCAGACCTCTCTTTAGGCAAGATCAAATTCTTTACCACACAAGTGCTATGCACACATACACACATGCAAACATACATATATAAGACTAACTTTTAAACAATCAGTTTAAATTAGTAAAGTGCAATAAAGGAACAGCTTTACTCTTTATCCTTCACCCTTTACTATCTTCTGATATAAACTCCCCTTTTCCCACCTGATCATAATATCTCTGGCAGGTCCTATAGCTGTATACAGCTACTGTCAACTATAAAAATGGTCTTATTTGATCTCAAATAAATGTTAAAGCTTTTCCTTTCCCTCTCCTCCCACCAAATCTGTGGCCTGGTATCTGAAGTAGAGACAAGGCCTAGTCTTTTTTTCTCTCACCATGCCCCTCCTTCCCAATCCTTCTGATATAATACCAAGGTAGGATTTGAAAGCATTGGAGAAACAGAGCAAATATTTTATAAGTTGGATACCACTATAATCTGGCTATCACTACACTCTATCATGTCAGACATGCACGGGCTTATGTAGGCTCATATACAACAGATCTTACTTTTTGGCTGGCCTCTTGCCATCTTTTTCTTCATTTTTTCTCCCAGTCCACAGCTCCAGATCAAGCCTGGTTACCCACAATGGCATCCTCATGGCCCAAGGAAATTCATGCCTCTTGGCTGCACAAAATGATATAAGGCTGCCCGCTTCCCGTGTGGTCCTCTCCCTTCGCTTTTTCACTAAGTTTCACCAAGGCTGGAATCCTAGCTTCTGAATTTCCCAAGAGAAGTGTATACAAGTCTCTCTCTTCACATATACCCACAAATCCTGGGGATTTGTGTCAGTTTTTCCTAAAATTCTCTCATGCCCTATGCCATTAGGAGATTTGCAGCTCAGCAAATGTATGATCCAGATAGTGAGAAAGATGCTAGTCTTCCCTCTTATAAATAACTCTTATCTCTATGAATGATTCTTCCAGGCACCTCTCTTCATTTGGTGGTGATGGGACAGTGGAGACTCAGAGGAAGGAAGGAGAGAGACCACAGCATTCTCTACTCCTACATATTCCTTCTAAGTAATATCCTCAATGAATCTTCCAGTCTTCTTTAAGAGAGACTGGAAGTGGGTGATGGTAGTTGATAGTTGAAGGACCAATTTTATCACATATAACTGAGTTCTGTGGAAATATGTTTATAGCTCTCTTTGAATTTGGGAGTAATATATTATTTACTGTCTGAAGCTTTGGGGAATTAGCCAAATTTTTCAAGTTGATAGGAAATGTCCCATTCAGCAGCCTATAACATATGGCATTTATTAATATGCTTATTTCTTGTCCAGAAAAACTAAGGCCGATTGAACTAAGATAGACTTAGGGAAAAAAAGGATTTCTGATTGATAGCTTTATTCTAATGTAGCATTTCCTAATGCTAGTTTAGGGAAGCAGTCCTCCAAAAGAGGGATCCTCAGACTCCCAGTGTATTAAAGATTCTGAGAAATCATGACAATGCTCTGTAACAAACCACCCCAAGATTCAGCGGATTAAAAAACACTCATTTATTCTTATGCATCTGTTATCTAGGGTTTGGCTGATCTCAGTTGAACTCAACTAGGTGGCGCTCTGCAGGCACTGGTGCCTGGATCTTTCTTCTAAATTAAGGACTGAAGGCGGAGTGGGTGGCCCTGCATCAGTGTCTCTCATTCTCCTTGTGTCAGAGAGGTAACCAGAGATATCTCTTCCTCTCATAGCTTTGGCAGGGGCGCAAGATAATAAGCACAAAAATGTGTGGCCCCCGAAGGTCTAGGCTTGGTACTGGCATACTGTTACTTCTGCCCATATGCCCTTGGTCAAAGGAAGTTATTTGACCAAGCCCAAAGTCAAGGGGCGGTGAAACACCCACAATGAGGCCATGGCAAGCATGTGGATGCAATGAGGGGAGAATAATCAGGGCAATAATTCAATCTAAAACAGCATTGTTCAGCAAAGATTTTGCAAATTCTATTTTTTTTTTTACCATAGAATTCTTTTTGTTTTCATATAATACCTAATAAAATCCTAGATAATTTGGGAAATGTTACTCTAGTCTGTTCTCAACAAATGGACAATAGACTACCCATTGGGTTAGAGATAAGTTCTAATGCTTTATTTCAACAACTAGCAAAGTTACCTCAAATAAGTTAAGATGAAGTCATTAAACAGACTTCAAACTTAGAGTCAGAACCTATCTATGCCACCCTTTATCTGAGTGACCCTGGGTAAGATGCTTTTCAAGAGTTTAGCTTCTTTATATGCAAATCTAAAATGAAGAAATAGATTCCACTTCACTGAAAAGTGGTGATGAGTAAAAGACATAATATGAATGATTAAATAATTCTCCATTTTCTATATTGTCTTACTTTTTACCAGCATCATCCGTGTATTAAATTTCACAACTGCCATATCTTTTCATAATATGTTCAACTCCCTTTTAGTTTTAGATGGTAATTGTGGACTTTTCATTGCTTAATAACATATATGTCCAACTTCTTTTCTCCTCCAGTTCCTTCTGGGTTGCGATCATCTCAGACTTGGACAGTCTCCTTAGCTTCCTAACTGGGAAGGAACTCATATCTCCTATTGCCTCACTACCTACCAATCAATTCTCCCCAATGTACTAATGTGGTACTTTAAATAGAAATCCAGTCATATTCACACAGATGCACACACAGGTCTTATTTTTTCTTAAAAAACCCAAAATAATTAACAGGAGACATAAGATACAAAATTTATGTATTATTTGTTCCCTATTTTCCTTCATGCCTTGCAACATCCCTCCCCTCAATCTTTGTACAACAACCACATCAATCTCACATTTCCTCAAAACTGCCAAGCTCGCTCCTGTCCTTGTCTTTTCAGACATTGTTTCCTCTACCAGGAGTCCTCCTTCCCCTTCACTAATTCTCTCTCCCTCTCCTTCACATCTCAGTCAATCATCACTTCCTTGGCCGAGCCTTCCAGCACCTCACACTTGGTCATTTCCTCCATTACAAATTCTCATAATCACTGCATGTCTTCCTGACACATTTGTAGGAGAGGAAAAAAATCTTTTCCTCTACTCATCTTAATTTCTCTAGTGGGATCTCTGTAAATTGGATTGGCCAAAGACAGATTAATGAGAGGAAACAAAGAGAGGTTTATTAACATGTGCATCATGCGTGTACACAAGTGAGCCCCCAGTGATGAGTAACCCAAAAGGGTGTTTAGAACTTAGACTTATATACCATCCTAGGCTAAAACAAAGGAAAAGGGCCTTTAGGCTTCTGGGCGGTCAAGGGTGATGAGGAAAAGTGTAGTAAGCAAGGCTTGTTTAGTAAGGTTTGTTATGCAGATTTAAGTCAGTTGGCAACTTATCCATTGATAATAGTTTTTAAAACTCTCCTCTTCCTGTCCTAGGAGAGGGAGATATCTTTTACAAACAGAAATTTGCTTTATAAATGTAAATTTCCATTACAAAAGTAAAATTTGTGCCTTGTTTTTAGAGTTTTTCCTCTATCTACTGGTCCTCAATGGCCTTAGCTCAAAATAATCTGTATGCTAAAGAGGCAGATTTTGTGGTGGCATATTCTGGTACCATTCATATTACTTATTACAGTGGCAATGTAATATTTCTTTATGTGATCATTTGATTACTGTCTCTCTTATGAACTCGACTATAGGCTCTAAAAGGACAGGAAACATGCTGTATTTAATCACTGTAATATCACTAGCATCTTGCAAAGTACCTCCCCCCAATTCAAGAAATACATCTATTGGATTATTTTAACTATTATTTCCTATAGTGTAGGATAGGAATAGTTTATTATATTGTGATAGAACAAAAAATAAAAAGGAAACATCTTATATAGATTATTCATTTCTTGTCAGAATGATTCCAACTTTTTTCCTCAGAGTCTGATTTCTTTCTTAAATCAAGTTTTCTCATAAATTATGCCTCTCAGTAAGGAGGGTTTACCTTTGTTCATAACCTCTCTTTCTTCCTTCTTTCACTTCACTCTGTTCTTTCATCTTCAAAATATGTCTTTTAATATTGAACCCTAAACTAACCTGATTCCATACCCAGAAAGCCTGAATTTTGGTAAATCCCAAGGGCTTCTCCAACAAGCTAAAGGAAACACTGATTTACATGAATGGATGAAATCTTTACCATCTCAAATTCCTGTTATAATTAGTTTCAGGAGAACAGATCCATGTTATGTCTATTTCGATTCCTTTCCTCATCTGTGACAGGGGAATGAGTCACTAGAATTTTAATGTCTGCATTACATGCCAGCAGTGGTCTGTTGTTATGCTTTAACTACTTAAATATTCTGAATTCTGACTGGCTAATCCGTTCTACCTTTTATTGTAAGAGAACAGGAATGGGCTGTTAATCAAACAAGAGAGCATGGAAAAGGTCAAATGAGTGCAAAATCATCTATCTATCATTAAATGGCGACAGAATTAGAAGGCTTGCTTTTGTGACTAAGATTGAAATTGGAATATAGAATATTACCACATGAATCCTCTAGATTAACAATGAATGTGGTTGGAGTAGGAATGGCAAAGAATTAACCATTTTTGAACAATTTTGTAGCATATGAAAATTCTCAAAGGACATGTTCTTTAGCCATAGGATATGATTCTAATAATAATACAGTGGTTCAAATAATAATAATGAGGTGGTAAAAGGGTGTTATTTTGAACTCATCTGAATGCAACTGTTTTGGGCTAAACATTTAAAAAAGAAGCCAAGTCCTATTCTCAAAGAAATCATAAATTTCACTAATAAGGTCATATATGCTCTCAATTTGATCTTGTGCTTGTATTTTTTAAATTCAAAAATAATCATTTTGAATTTGTAAATTGTAAGGTGCTATTTGGAGAAATGGATTTGTCTCTATTTCATTTATTGTTTGGCTACATTTTAATCCTCAAACTCAGTTCTTTTTTATTTCCCCAGGAAGTCTGTCAAATAATCCTCCTTTAGATTTCTCATTTATCATGTATTTAAATAGATTTTTCAACAAATTATTCTACAAGGTGCCATTTCCTTTGCTGTGCCTTAGTTCAAATTTGCTTTTAACCTTTTTCTTGTTATTTTTAAAAATCACAACAAGAGGTCTCTGCCAACGTTTCAGGACTGAAAGCTATGTACCAGCCACCAACTCATATTTTTTTTGAAGAGACACTCATCTTATTTGTGGACCACGCAGAATGATTGCTTCTCCTTCCACTGTTTCCTACAGGTTTCCTTTGCCTGCTGCACTACATTTCAGAAGCTTCATTGTAGAAAAAAGGAGAGGAGATGAAGCTGCAGGACTGAGGTTCAATCTAATGACTGCGTGAAGTTTGTGGTGTTATCTGTACGGTTCAGTCTCCTCTGCCCTCTTTATCTTCCTATGTGTGGATCTTTGGCAATTAAATTTATTTATTCCTTTGCCAGGTGTTGAGGCTTCTACAAGGTCATCGTAAGGGTTCTTTGTTTTATGTAGATAACAACTCTAAAGCACTTGACCATTTATCATAAGTTGGATTCTCTGGCCTAGCAATTGCTTCGTTAGCTAGAAGCTCAGAGAAAAGTTTTTCCTTCATTGGGGTTATAGACATACAGTCTAGTGCATTGGCACTAGATATCTTGGAAGCTCAGAAGCCGCTGTGGACAGAAGCACGAGATAAATTATTGTTACTCTCATGATAAAAGTAAAGAGCTAAATTAGCTGTTCCAGAAGAAAATCAGCACACAGTGCTTAAGGATATAATTTTATATTTCATGGAAGCTGAGAGGTAGACAACAAAATCTTGTGTGCAAACTAATAGAAAAATAGAGAAGGCTCAGAAAATAGAAGTCACTATTAAAGTATGTGATTTATAGAGCTGCCAGAGGGGACTCTAGGAGTCCCAATTTCAGTGAAATTATTTGAAAAATCTATTCAGAGACGTGCAATGTAGAGGGCAAGGGAAGAGTGGAATAAAACTGACAGATACCTTCACCTTCACACGCTCAGCACCTGACTCAAAGGCTCAGTAAAAGTGCAGTTGGCAGTATTTTACATCCATGTAAGGAAGCTGTGTCATTGTCATGAGTCCCCATTAAAACTGACTAAAATTCACAGTTGGATTAGACAAGTCCAGTTTGTTTGATATTTGTGTTTATTGATTAGAACACTCTTTTTGTCATTGCAGAGGGGAAAAACAATCAAACTTGGAGAACGCCCTGGATGTAGGATTTTATGTTTATAAATCCAATTTTCTTTTCATTTTGTCCCCTCTACATTGTTTTAGTCTTGAACTACATGAAAGGGTTGAATAAAGGCATGCTTTGTAAGCATGTGGATGACAAAAAAAATGTAAGAGGATGAAAACATAATCGGACCTGGGCAACATATGCGATGTGGCGATAGAGCGTGGCTCAAATGCAGCAACACAGCACAAGATCTCTGATCATTGCAAACACCTGATTTAACGTGCCTGCTGTGTTTGCAACACGTATAAGAGCATCACACAAGGCTGCCCATTGTTGGAAGAGGGAATGTGAGGTCATCTTTGTTGCAGCTGTTTAATGATATGAAATTCATTAATTCACTAAGAGTGGTGTAAGAATAAGAAGTAATCATGAAAATACACTATTTCCATGTTCTTTGAGCTTTTGAAGGGCTCTTAGGGGTGGCTGAAGAAACAGTCTGTCAAAAGAATTGAGTACCTACTATGCTAGAGGTACTGTGCCAGGTGAGGAAGAGAGCTACAAAAAACCCCATAAGATCCATAATGTTAAGATTCTTAAACAACAGATTATCTTGCTTGAGAGATAAAATCTGAAGCACACCAAATTGAACCAGAACGGTTCAATACTGTTAGACCCAGCCTAACAGTACCTAGAATATATTGACCATCAATAAATGTTGAATAGGATACATTCATTCATTCATTCATTTGAGGAATTGAGACACCACTGAAGTAGGAACATTAGCACATACCTTCTTTCTTCAGCCTCTCTTGACACCACCACACTCTCCTAACTATTAGAACGTGGGAAATGAGAATGGGAGATGGAGAGGTTGCATGGGGTAGGCAAGGGTGACCTTTTGATAACTTCTCATTGTCAATTACACTCAGATATATTATTATAGAAAATAAAAAATGAAGATGTAGGGGAGGAAAAATAATTTTCCTTCCACATTTTTGAGTTCTTGACTGAGACCCCTGTAATAAAACACAGACCAACAAGAGCAAAACAAACAGAAGTTTATGAACGTGTATACCCCATGTGTACCTAGGAGATACTCAGGGAAAAATAAGTAATTCTCTGAGGTGGCTTAGAACTCAGGCTTAAATAACATCTTCAGCTAAAGACAAAAGAAGGTAATGTGTGTGTAGGGAGGCCGGTTATGGGTAGGTTACCAGGAAAAGCTCAGTGAACAAGAGTCAGGTTTCTTGTGCAGATTTAGGTGAGTGCCTCTACATTGTTAAGATTCTCTTGTGATTTAGAGTCATCCTTCTCTTTCTGGTACAGAGAAGGAGACACCCTTACAAATGGAAATTTCCTTTATATATGTAAATTTATCTTTCAAAAGAGTAGCTTCTACTTGTTTTCAGAGCTTCTCCTGCATCTGCTGTTTCTCAAAATAATCCACTCAAAATAATGCTTATGCCAAAGAAGCATATTTTGGGGTGATATCTTTTATCTTTTATATAATATAAGAATAAGTTAATTACATGATTACGTAGGTCAATATTACCTAGGAGAAAATTTAAATTGCGCTTGTATGTCTTATTTCATTAATTTTGTATAGTTTTCGGAATATATAGAAAAGGAGTACAAAAGCGTCAGGCAGTTAAATAAGCAAATACGTTTTCCCTTCAATTGTAAATGTTTTGCTACAATCAGCTTTTTGAAAGACACAAGTTTATTTTTCTTAGAGTCCCTCAAATTATATATGTTCAGGCCCCATAAAACCTTTATCCACTTCTGATGACTATTTAGCAATAATAATTAAAAAAATCCGTTTGGTTAAATAAACATGGACTCCTAGTCATTTAACCAGAAAGAAGTTATAATTGTATTTTTGGCATAGTTTTCTATCAAGCTTGTGATAATGAACCTCTAAGTATTAACTGGCTCACAAATGACAAAAGAGGTCACTGAAGGTAACAGGGAAGTTAGTTGCTAGAGTTATTAGATAGCAAAAAAAGCCATAAAAATGGCAATGTTATGTATATCACATGGGTAATAAAATATATATATAAAATTTGCCATTTATTGTATAAAAAATCTTAGTGTAGGACAAATACATTGATATCTGTAAAAATATAATTATATGGACTCTTTTATACATCGCTTTAATTGAAAAAATTGGCTTTCATATTTTTTCTTTATAGAGATTCATCAATACTCAAAAGTCAGTATTACCTTTGAAATAGCTCAGGAGATTTGTTCATGGACATTCTCTCATACCCATAATAGTTTTCCAATAGAATATTTCAAAAATGAAGAATTCTAGAAGAATTGATCAATAATCATTTTTCCTTAGATAAAGTATGGTAGCCGTGTGTACATTGTAACATATTGGTAAACATGTCAGACTTTAAAGTGAGGCTAATAGAATGTCAAGGTATTCATCTTATGTTTGCATTACCAAATATTGCAAGTTTCGATTAACATGATGTTTGGAAAACTGAAATCTCTATCTGCTGATACGATTCTCTCACTGGCAATATCTCTCTCTGATGGCTCTCCCATTCTTCAAATTCTGCTTCTCCCAAGAAGACTTCCTGGCTTACCCTCTTTAACCCTCGTCCTCTGAAATCTTATATTACTTATATTACCTATTAATATTTTACAAATATTCTTCATAAATTATTCCACACTGGTATCTAAAGTCTTCATTTTTTAAAGTCTAATCTCCCCAATTAGCTTTGAATCTCTATCAAGATAGAATCTGTGTCTTTTGACTTTTTGGTACTACTCACAGTAATATGTAAGTAATTAACATTTAATGCAATTGAGTTTAATTTAATTTGATGTAGATTCTAATGGATTTTTTCCAATTAAATGATGTGAGATTTTTACCCATTAAAAATACGCAATTATTACTTATTTTAGCCCTTTTCGCTTATCCAAAGGATGAGCTAAGACTTAAGTTATGTTTTGCAATCTTGAGATATATTCTTCATCTAATCATTTTTCTATTCATCTACAAATTCAAGCCATAAAACATAACATACGCTAGTCTCAGCTCAGATTTACTACAAATCCTTGTTCTACAATGGATCATATTTATATATTCATGAAAAACATATCAATAGATATAGAAGAAAGGACATATTGATAAATTTTTCAATACATCATTCAAGAAAGAGTTGGTAATGTGTCAGACCAGATTTCAGTCCTGGATGGGGAGATAACTTTTGTAAAAAGGGAGATCTGATTGCCAGCATCCTGCTCTCTCCAACCATAATTTCACTACTCTCTTCAAATATTTGAAATATGTATTTTTAAAACTGTTTAAAGTTTGTGTAACCAGTTTGTTGAGCTGTTTAAATTCAATGGCTTAAAAACATGGAGCAGTTTTATTTTTATCCAATCACTGCCCTCAGCTATTCTATACCAAATCTCCATTTCTGTTCCCTTAAACAATATCTGAGAGAAAATTCCTACTCTCAGTCACTCTTGTTAAAACCAATCAAGACAGAAAATTGGACCTTAAACTCCAGTTAAATCTCTTCTCCTCACCTCTTCTCAGGGGACCTGAGGAGCACAGTCTGGTTCTTGGATACATCCTCCACCTTTCTCTTCCAGGTCCAAGATTTTCTCTATCGGGAACTGGGAGTACAGCCAAGGAGACAAGGCCAGTCTTACTACTTAAGTGGGAAGTAATTAAATCCTCCTTGTTTGCTGTAGAGCTTCTCAGGACAGATGGTAGTTGTTTGAATAGTGGCCCCCAAAAGATATGTTCAAGTCTTAACTCCTGGTACCTAGGAATGTGAGCATATTTTGAAATAGGGTCTTTGCAGATGTCATTAATTTAAGGATCTCAAGATGAGATCATCCTGCATTTATGGTGGTCTCTCAATCCAATGATGTGTCCTTATGAAAGGAAGAAAAGGAGAAAACACAGAGACATACAGAGAGGAAGGTCGTGTGAAGATGGAGACAGAGATTAGAGTTTTGTACCTACAAGCCAAGGAATGTGAAGAAGCAGCCACCAGAAGCTAGGAATGAATTCTCTCTCAGAGCCTCGAGAAAAAAACCAACACTTTAGAAACCTTGATTTGGGGCTTCTGGACTCCAGAACTGTGTAGTAATAAATTTCTGTTGGTTTAAGCCATCCAGTTTGTGGTAATTTGTTACAATAACCTTAGGGAACTAGCACAGGCTCATTCTTGAAGCCTCTGTGTGGCAGACACCTAAATGTTTGCTCTGTTAGGTTGCATATGTGAGTTCTTAAGAGAACCCTGGAGAGTCTTCCCACTATAATTTCTCTGATCTGGCAGGTGTGGCTTAAGCTCAATTTTCCCTTCTCCTTTTAACCCCTGTAGCAGTCAATATATACAAAAGCTCATGTTGCTCTCATCCTCTTGCCTTGAGGTGAGTCCTCATATGTGGAGTACTGGCAAGACAGCTCAGACAGTCTGTTGTATTCCCTTGTTCTCTGATATCTGTGAGAAATCCACACCTTCTTAACATGCCAAATACTGAAGACAGGTTTCTCTAGTCCTTTCACTTCCACACCTCTCTAATTTTCTTAGCCTGGCTCTAAGAGGGTCTGCTGCCTAATGGATAACTAACTCAGGGAATGGTATGCCAGGCTCCCTTTCTTGCAGAAAATCCGTTTCCAAGAGTATCATATGGCTTCTGATTTTTTTGAGGAGTGACACCCTTTCCCTGTGGGGAGGGGTGTTAATAATTTATTTCCAAGAACTTACAGTTTCTACAAGAAAAACAACCTCATGTCTCTCCCTCTCTTACTCCACATTGATCCATCCTCTTTCCTAGATTGGAAAAGAAGATGGAACAGCAGCTGGTGCAGAGTTAAGTCTGGTCCTCCATCTCCAAAATTAGCTCAGAAGTGGGGGTGGGGGCAGACAGTGTTTTCCCCCAACTGTTGACCAGCTCTCTTTAAAGTGTTGGGTAGTTAGTGCCTCTTTGTCTCCAACTTTGAGCCCTGGTCCCCAATTCTTTGGCACTAGAAGACATTTCACTCAATGCTCAGTTACACATGATTTATGTGAAATCCCTCCGCTAGATATTGTTAAGTTTGTGAGACTGTGATCTTTAACGTGCAAAAGTAATTAGCAAGATTTGATTTCACTATTTATTTGATGTCCAATTCAACTCTTCAATTTACTTTTTTGTAAAAAGAGAATTGGACTAAAATAAGGCGTTTCTTGCTTAAATGACTTTAGGAGCTAAAAGGGAACGTAATGCATAAAGTAGTCATTGTGAATGGGGGGCTTTGACCAACTTAAGAGTAACAGTACCTGCCTGAGGTATTGACATCGTCTACCAAACCAGCTGTAGGCAGGTCTTCCGAAAGCCAGTTACTAACCTCTGCTAGATGGCCTTTAATGTCCCCTCCATGTTAATTGTCCATGCCCCTGTTGTCTGTGCCATTTAGACAACATATGAGAGCATTTTTTTCCTTGTCATAATGATTAGGAGTGGGTGTTACTAGCCCTGAGAAGGGACCAGAAATGTTATACAGGCAATTGTCCTTTGTCCCACATGATTTTCAAATGACAAATAAAGTAATCATGCAGGAAAAAAATCTGTTCATATTTATTTGAATAGAAAGTCAATTCTGTTTTTTATAGTGATATAAAAAAATAAAGCTTCTTGCATAATTTTATACTGATAATTTTTTCCAGAAATACAAATTGCTGTGTGTATTGAGGGATTATTGTACTTTATTTTGTTTAGAATTTTACTCAGCATTATCCAGAATCAGCCACCTTCCAGAAAATCATTTCAGCAATGGCAAGTCATTCATAGAATTTGAGCTCCCAGTGCATCACACCTGAACCAAGCAGCATTTGTAGTCTCACATTTATGTGATTATACAGGTAGAGGCCAGTGTCTATTTCATGAAATCTTCTCGTGCAGTTGTGTTTAAGAGTATAAATATACTGAATTTCAGATTTTTTCCCTAATAAATTGCTTTCTTAGTATTTATACTTAAATTGCAAATAGGGCATTATATAGTTGGTTTTTTTTTTTTAAAGGTTGACGCCTGAGCTAACATCTGTTGCCAATCTTCTTTTTCTTCTTTTCCTCCCCAAAGCCCCCCAGTACATATTTGCATATTCTAGTTGTAGGTCCTTCTGGCTCTGCTATGTGGGATGCCACCTCAGCGTGGCTAGATGAGTGGTGCTGGGTCTGTGCCCAGGGTCCGAACCAGCAAACCTCTGGGCTGCCAAATCAAACAGCATAAACTTAACCACTCAGCCATGGGGCTGACCCCTAGATTTTTTTAAAAAGCTATGTATAGGTAGATCTTCATGTCTATGATCTTCATTTCTGGGTGGTAAAGTATGTATTACAAAATATTTGCTATGAAAAGGGAAAGTTGATTTGATAGCACTGATCTATGACTACTGCCAGAGAGCTGTGAAATCCCGAAGGTTATCAAAATTCCAGAGTACAAACGTATGTACATATATATATCTTCACTTATTCTCTGGTGTATATATCTACTGTGTCCTTTACCATGTCATTGTCCCCAGACTATGATATTCTTCTCTGAGTCACCAGGGGCCTAAAATAATCTGCTCTTACTTGTAGCACACTTAAAACTTCCATCTGAGACCAGCTGCCAGTGAACCCATCCATTTGATGGTTTCCTGACTAGATATTGTTCTCAATTGCAGATTTAGTATGAGAGAACTACAGCTCCCTAAATATTATCTATGGTTATTTTTAGATATACACAAAATCATTTTTTGCCGTGATTAAAATATTTATAGGACAGATATTTTAAAATTCAAACTAATAAATTGGATAAATTCAGTGTTAAGTGGCAAAGCATTTTCGACATTATAAGGAGAACACATCATTTAATTTTCAAATGTTTTATCTTTCTGTTTGAATGTCTAATTATTGAACACATGATGAAAAAGGTGAAAATATTAATGAGATATTCATAGAATGAGATCAAATGTTATTATACATATATGTACTTGTGCATATGTTACAGAGAAAATTCTCATTATGCAAGATAATTAAGTGTCACTTGTCATAAAATTTTCCCAAAGAGATTATAGATGGCATAAAATTGTAGGAAGCCAATGATCTGATCTTTCACCTTTCAGTTATTTACTCCCCTTTGTCTATGGATGAATCTTCCTGTTTGCTCATTTCTTTAAATCCCTTCAATTACAACTGAAAAATAAGACAGTGAGACAGCAATTTCTACTAAAATTTTAAACTAAAACTTTGCTCGTTCCGCAAACGTGTGGTAAGCACCTGATATATTCAAGGGACAACGTAGACGTTGTAAGGGATAGAAAGTATAGGACAGGATATATGCTTGTCACTTCTTCCCATTATTCTGCAAGTATAGAAACAGTTAATTTACATTTTCTTTTTAAAAAATTTATATATTTTTCACTTAGTTACATTTATTGAGATGGGTAACTAAAATAAAGTGATTTTAGAATAGGCATTTCTGTATCTTCTTTCTCTCTATTTTGTATACTTATTTTTAAATATTATTTATGTTTCCTTCATAAAGTTTTGTATATCTGTGATAGAATCTAAATTTGGAGATTGAAATAAAACCCAGGTTGACACTATATATGAACAGGAGTACAATAGACAAGGAATACTTTTGTATTGCTGTTCATAAACATGCCTATTTTGGACTATAATTATTGAAGGGATCCACAAACAGCAGTTTATCGGGCAGAGGATATAACACACAAATTTCTCCTCAGAGCAGCAACTTGGTTTGAAGGAACCTATAACTGTGATGTCCCTGAGCGGGCTTAACCGAGAGTTCCTAACTGAAATTGTGTGAAGATTTTAAGCATTGTCTGTGTGTGTGTGTGTGTGTATGTGTGTGTGACTTTTTCTGGGAGGGGGTCTGACCCATTTGGTATCATCAGATTCTAACATCTGATGGTCTGTGACTCCCAAAACCTTAAGATCCCTTGAAACCTCAGCTTTCTGCCTCTATATAATTCTACAAGAAAGGATTTAATTTCCCCTCTATTTTAAATGTTTCACTGAATAAATGAATTATCATGCCCTTTGACTGACAGAGGCAATACATTACTTTGGTCATTAAAATCCACGAGCACTATTGTCTTTGACAGGCTCTGCGCAAATAAAGACTACTTCCACTTCATTTTCAAGCCATTCAACTCCATCCAAGTGACATTCCTGAGAGCTGTACATTTCATTTGTGCATTCTAATGATTTAATTCAGTAAGCTTAATAAGCTTATCTCTTGTCAAAGAAAATATGACATTTATATGACTATAGGGTGTGTGACATGACTGGATTCCTCCTGCTTCAATTTTAGCCTAGACTCTATTTTGATGATATCAGTTACAAAAATGAGTGTGAGACAAATCTACCCATGGAAATTTTAAAAGAAACTGATTAAGAATGTACTCTTTTATTTCTTAAACACTCTCATGTATTTAGCGAATTTTCAACAGGATCATGATCTCAAGAGAGGACTCATGAAAGGGAAAAGTAAAGAGATTTCTTTGGAGAGAGCTGTTGCCTTCTTGGCTTTTCCTTCCTCTTTTGTGGGAGAGGCATGAGGAGGTGGGTTTGGGGTTACTTTCCAATCTCAACCTTGAAGACGATGGGCTTCTAGGCTTGCAGTTCAAGACCTTTGAAAAAGTGAAGAAAGTTTGGATTACTAGTGCCTGACCACAACAGAGGAAGGTAAAGCAGAATGTGTCCTGAGGTCTTTCCTACCAGAAAATCCAGGGGAAGAGAGAAGGTCTGACTAACGGCTTTCATAACTCATTGGGATTGGCCTACCCTCTCCAAGCTTCTCAAGGCAAAGGACATGTGATTGCTTCTGGTGAACCAGATGTGGACCACGCTATGGGGGATTTTCTTGGGCTTGTCCATTGGGCTTGTCCTGGGACTCGGGAAGAGTCACAAGAATCCACACATAGTAGAGACAGATCAACCCGGGACAAGGGAATTTCAGGCAAGAGGAGGAGCAGGGATCCATTCCAAAGCTCAAAAATCAAGATCATGAGAATCAGCTTTAGCCATCTGCTAGATGCACCAAGTGCACCTCACTTCCCTGATCTACTATGTCCAGATAGCACAACGCTACACAGTGAAGCCAAAGGAGTAGCTTGCAAATAAAGGAAGAGAGGAGCCAGCAGTAAATAGCAGAAGCACCAGGCACCACCCCACCCCACCTTCTCTGAGGTTCTAGTAGGGTGGAAGGGAGAATCATCAAGCTACATCAAGATTGGAATATTTTGAGTATTTTATAGTGGATTTTCTAATTATGAAACTGAAATGGTATTTGCAAATTAAAGTGACCACATTATGATCCATTCCCCGAATGTGTGCAAAAAAGCCTTGAGACCTACTTGAGCTTCTATCCAGGGCTACAAGAAGAGGGTCTGTATTGAAGAAAGTTTAAAGAGACAATGGGAGAGAAAAAGAAAGTTGTGTTTTATTCATGTCTCAAGTCCTGCTTGTTCGTCATACTAGTTATGCTGCTTAAATAGAATCTAGGCAATTAGTACTTGTATTGATAACTGATTCATTTTTTTATGCAACATTCATTTTTTTATAGTGTCATAGATGAATAGATCGATGGAGTCTAATAGTACTTAGCTTTCAACTGAAACATTTTACTCTCCATCATTTCCACTATTAAAAAGATTAAATCTTGCATGCTTAATCATTCGTATGTGTGCCACACTATTTCAGGTTTACGATATAGTCCATTTGAAAACTTAGTGATTCTCAGAAGAATTTGGGTACCATTTAAGTTACTGAGAGTGTGTCATCCAGGGTCAATACTCATGACTCCATGCTGCTATGTCCTCCACACCTCCCATTGGAAATGAGAAAACTCTGACATTTAGAGACAGACTGGATGTCACAATGTGAAATTGCCTTCTAAACGAATTCAGCTAAATCACATTTAATATCAGATTTTAGTGACTTTCTCATGACTGTTTGTCAGCTCTCTCAACTCCCAAATGACTCTAATTAATTCTTCCTCCTTTAGTGGCTTATTTTCTGTCAAGTCCCTTTCTTTAGAGCACTGTTTTACCCCAGTATGGCAGCAAGGCTGTCTGAAATTCCGCTATTATTACACGTAGCCTAGCATGATGTAAGTCCGTTACCCTGATGATGGTGACGTCACTCAGGTATTTGGCCTACGAGGAATTAGCATAATTTCACCTATTTCATTTTAATAGGTCCCCTTGGCTTTGAGACTATAAACTAAAATACCATTGCAGTCTCCTCCAGCAATCTCAAACTTAATTATTCCACTCCAGGAAGCTGTCTGATGGCCCTTCAGAGACCTGCTTTTGCATTAAAATACAATCCCTTATTGCGTGACAAAATTACCTTTGTTTCATGTTCTTTTTTAAAAATTTATTTACAAATAGCATGGAAAAGCACTTCGCAGCATAACTTAAAATGTGATTACCATAAATTTGATTTCAAGAATTTAGATTGGATATTTGTCAGGGTATTCTTTTTATACTTTCTTATGTAATCATGGTAACTTCTTAAATACTATTCCAGGTACTAAGCATTGTGGGTAATGTGGTGTAAATTGCCAGGATAGCTGACTCGGATCTTTTTCCCTGCTAGGTTTTGATATTATTTATTAAGTTTCATAGCTTAGATGACATATCTTATATGCCCATCTCTACCAATATCTTTTTCGCTGCTTTGAGCAAATTTAGTTTTCTAAACTAAAATTTTTAAGTGATTTTGCAGAAAGGAGAAGAGAGAGACAGAAGCACCTTGTAAGAAAAAGAGGTAGAGAGATCAGAGATTTACAAATGTTGCCATTTGCAATATATAGGTATCTGTGAAAACGGTCAGTAACGTATTGGATAAGCAACTGAAATTTTCTTTTTAAATTTTAGAATATTTCCAGAATTGGAATAGTAACCAAGAAAAATTCAGTTCTGTTCATAGTCAAAAAGAAGGTTAAACTGAGAGCCAGAAACTCTGTAATATTATACAAGGGAGGTGTTTGGGCTCTTCTTGTCGCTGTGATCTATGGGGACTACTAGGAAACTTATTTCTCACTTCTGTCTCATTTTCTTTAAAAACAAAGGGGCAGCTTGAGCATGTGCTATGTTTCCTATTAATAACATTTGCTTTCTATTGCTAGTTTCTCCAGCTTTGAAAGAACTGGTGGAATGAGAAAGAAAAAAGTGAGAGAGACTGGCATTATTATATTATATGTGTGCAAGCAGTTTTTAATTTTGTTCTTTTCAGCCTAATGCTCTCATCTGTGTAAGAAATTAAATGCACGAGAATTAATATGCTCAAGTCAATAGGTGAAGCAATGAAATATAACCGAAGAGAAAGGGCCCCCATTACACATAAGCTTTATAGACATTTAATTCCCTATGTGGATGGGATGTTTACTTATTTGGACCAGAGCTTCACACAAAGCAAGAATTAGATTTTCTTCATTTTGAGCTTGCAATCCTATTTCATTTAACAACTGTGGAAATGAGACAGAAAAACAGATGCAGGGACAGACAATATTTGGAAAAGGAGCCAGAATGAAGCTGAATTCCACTTGTTTATTTTGGGTTTGGGAGAATGTGGAGAAAAAGAGATTGAATTTACACACATAAAAACCAAACACTTTTTTCTAAAACTCATTTTAGTTTATCCTCCTTGAACAAACTGAACAATATTTAGTGAAGCTCTGTCTTAATCCCAGTGACCACTTTTAAATTACAGGCTGGTCAGAGGAGGATGGGTGAGCGTATCAAAGATTGACAAGTCATGCACACAGAGCAGGCAGATGCAAGTTTCACATCATCTTTTGGCTTTATGAAAGCTTTCCCATAAAATGAGTTACTCTACTTTGCATTAACAAACATATGGGTATTCATAGATGGTATTTGATTGGTTTTAGAGATAAATAGAAACTAATAATAAGATCACATAAAGAAATGCCAATTTAAATAGTCTTTCTAAGCTCTAACATCAAAGATTTTATGGTTGAAGGCTAATATGCCCAAACATAAGACCATATATTGTCAGCACATAACTGAAGCATATCATTTCTTACTCAAAGGGAACTAATAGGTTAAAATGAGACAATAGTCCTGAAAGAATTTTGAGAATGTTTAGAAAGTTATATAAACCTACAGCTTTGTTTTTCATTTTGATCCTAATAAATTTCACTCTTTTACTACCCTCCCAAACATATTATTTTCCACATTCCAACAAAGTAAAAATTATACATTTTAAAAAGTGTCTTTCTATTATGAGGACTGACTTATTCAACAAGTACTAATTAATGATACTTAGTGCTGTGTGACTAAGTTTGTTTTATTCCTGTCTATCAAATAGAAGACTTTTAAGCAGGGTGGATACAGATTTTGTGGTGCCTGAAGCTTCTGAAATTTTGGGAGCCTTTCTTAAGAAATGAAGTACAAAGTTACAAGCACACAACTACGGGACCCCCTTCCCCGGGCCTTGGAAAGGACGTGGTCCAGTGAGGGCCCTGAAGTTTAAGGTACATTAGCTTCATAGTTCGTTTTACCCTGGTATTTGGAATCGTATAGAAAGCACGATTCTTTTACCCTTTGATTTGGAAACAAATGGCATCAACCTGAAAAAACAAGAAGAAAAGAATACACTCTCCTTTGCTTTTCGTTACAGTGCTGAACAGGATTTTCCTCAACTTTCCAGCATCAAATGGTGATAAATATGCCTTTTCCTACCTCCTTAGTGATTTTCTTATAAGGATATAGTGTTTGGGGGCCAATTGATCTCAATGACAGGTAACAGGAGGTGAATCTTGCAGCATCAGGAAATGTATTATGGAGATGTGGTCCGATACAAGTGACTTAAGATCCCATAAATATTAAGAGAGAGTCTGGAGCCCAGACCTATAAAACTAGGAGTGAAACACAAGATGGTAGAGCAGAAATTCAGGCTAGGGAAACAGAGGCCCATGGCAGTTATCCATATACTAGAGACTGAATTTTGGTAACACATTTATGAAGCATCTACCTATTGTTCATACATTATGCTAGGACCTAAAGATGTACATCTGAATGAAACCTGCTCTCAGGGAATTAAAAATTTTGTGGGACAGGTAGCTTCCCTAACAGGTAGCATTGAAACAACTAATTTATGAATTATAAAAAGCTTATATAAATCATGAAGTACCTTGAGTGATTATGATTTGTTTACTCAATCAATCTGGAAATCCTACAGGATAAAATTCCACTCTTACATTCTGCCTGCAACATATCCCCTTGATTCCGGAGGTGTCTCTTTGATTACCTCCACTGCCATTTGATCTAATCTCTCTCAATTTCATTTATTCACAGATGCTTGGACTTAGTTAGCTCTGAGAAGGTACACCTGGGGCAGGACTTACTCTGCATCATAAAGTTTGTGGTCTCCTGTTTGGATGTGAGACGAATTAAAGGATAGAGAGACAAACAGATCATGTTATTGGGCATGCTTCCTTCACTATGGATGGGAAGGGATACCTTGCTGCATGAACTCAGGAAAGAGGAGGTTCGTGGCTTCCTGCTTCATGGAAGACAATGACTTTATTACAAGTCATTCTATAGTCTTCAGAGAGAAGATGTTCTCATAGTATTTTGTGCTTGTAGCAGCTTAGGATAACACAAATGACCTCCATGTGCTTAGATACAGACTTCATCCATCACTAGCATCAAGGAGGAAAAGTTTTCCTTTACCTTATCAGGGTTCCTGGCTAGGTCTGAAAGTGAAACTGACGAAAACAGATTAACAAGAGAAAAGCATACACATTTATTTGATATAAGTTTTATGTGACCTGGGAACCTTCATAAGGAAATGAAGATCTAAAGAAACAGTCAGACCTGAGTATTTTATGCCAGGTTTGATGAAAAGTGCATAGTCGTGGGGAAATATAATAAGTTAAGGAGTATAATGTAATTGTAGTAAACTGGGGCAAACTTAGCAAGGCCTGTTTCCTAGGATTCCTCTTGGAGATAAAGATGCTCCTTTCCTCTGGTATAGGGAAGGCACCTCTCTTATGAGGGTTTTATGGCCTGTTTCAGGGAAGAAGTGTGAGAGGTGGTGGAGGTCAAAGTGACCTTCCTGCTTCTGTCATTTTCACAAAGTCCTTCAGCTTAAAATATTCAATATGTCAAGTTGCCATACTTGGGGTAGCATGTCCTGAACCCCTTCAGCAGCATTGAAACATTTGATCACTCTCTTCCTTAAAACACCTTCTTCTCCTGACATCTGGGACAAAACTCTCTCTTGGTTCTCCTCTGAACTCTCTCTTGGTTCTCCTCTCCCTCATGAGTTTTTCCTCCTTAGTCTACTCTATTGGTTCCACTCTTTCTAATGTCTTCGAAGTGGAGTGCTCAAGGCTCAGTCTTGAAGCTTTTATCCTACCAACTTATCTGCTTAACTCCCGTGATCTCATCAGGTCACATGGCTTCAAATAACATCAACATTCTGATGACTCCAAATTTATATCTCCAGCCTGAACCGTTTCCATGAAATCCAGGCATACGTGTCAAACCATAGACATTTCCATTTAGATTGCTCAAATTAATATAGCAAAAATCAAGTTCCTGATTTCCCTTCTTAAATTTACTTTTCTCCCCCTACAATCCTCCCTCCTAGAAGAGTCAATTCTATTCGAACTGCTCAGCCAAAAACTTTGAAGTCATCATTTACTTCTTTCTGTAGTTCCCACCCTACATCCAAGTCAATAACAAGTCCAATCATCTCTATGTTTGACATATAATATAGAATCTGACTAATTCTTACCACCTCCATTTCTACCATCCTCATCCAAAACATCAACATTTCTTGCCTAGACTTTTGCAATACCCTTGTAACTGGTCTCTGTATTATCACCCTTGTCTCACTATAGTTCAGTCTCTTCACATGGCCAGGGTGATTCTTTTTAACCTGTCTGATCATGTCATCCCTTACAAAGCTCTCCAGTGGTTACCCATCTCCAGAAGGCTAAAATCTGAAGTCCTAATGATCTGGCTTCAATGACATTTTTAAAATCTCATCCTCTGTTTTCCTCCTTGTTCAGTTGGGTCCAGATGGGCTGGCCAAGTCGAAGTTTCTTGAACACGCAAAACATGCCCCCACCTCAAGACCTGGGCACTAGCTATTCTCAGTGTGCTTTTCACCAAGATATTTGCATAGCTCATTCCTCCCTAGATTCTTAACTGCCATCGCACAGAGAAGAGACAACACCTACCACCTGAAATTCTCTATCCATCTTACCTTGCTTTATTTTTCTTCATAAAAATTATCACCATTTAATATATTACATACTTTTTACCAGCTTTATTGAGATATAATTGACATCTAACTTTGTGTAATTTAAAGATGTTTGATGTGATGATTTGATACATTCATATATTGTAAAATCATTACCACAGTAGGATTAGTTAACACCTCTATCACATCCCATAATTGCTATGTATTTTTTGTGATGAGAACATTTAGGGTCTCCTCTCTTAGCAGCTTTCAAGTATATAATACAGTATTGTAAACTATAATCACCATGCTGTATATTAGATCCCCAGAACTTAGTCATCTTAAAACTGGAACTTTGTACCCTTTGACTGATATCTCTCCCCATTTTTGCCACTAGTCCCTGGCAACTACCATTCTACTCTCTGTTTCTGTGAGTTTGACTTTTTTTTCCTAGATTCCACATATAAGTGATATTATACAGTATTTGTCTTTCTCCATCTGACTTATTTTACTTAGTATAATGCCCTCAAAGCCCATCCATATTGTCACAAATGGCAAGATTTCCCTTTTTCTTGTGGCTGAATAATATTCCATGGCACATATGTACTACATCTTTTTATCCATTCACCCAGTGACAGACTTTTAAGTTGTTTCCACATCTTGGCTATTGTGAATAATGTTGCAACGAACATGGGAGTGCAGACATCTCTTTGAGATCCTGATTTCATTTCCTTTGGATATACACCCAGAAATGGGGTTGTTGGATCATTTGGTATTTCTATTTTTAATTTTACGAGAAATCTCCTTACTGTTTTCCACAGTAACTGAACCAATTCACATTCCCATCAACAAAGTAAGGTTTCACATTCCCATCAACAAAGTATAAGGTTTCCCTTTCACCATGTTGTTGTCAACATTTCTTATCTCTTGTGTTCTTGACAATAGCCATTCTAACAGGTATGAGGTGATATCACATTGTGGTTTTGATTTGCATTTCCCTGATTAGTGTTGTTGAGCATGTTTTCATGAACATGTTGGCCATTTGTATGGCTTTTTTGGAAAAATGTCTATTCAGATCGTCTGCCCATTTTTAAATCAGATTGTTTGTTACTGTGCTATTGAGTTGAATGAGTTCTTTGCATATTTTGGATGTTAACCTCTTATCAGATACATGATTTGTAGATATTTTCTCCACTCCAAAGGTAGCCTTTTCATTTTGTTAGTTTCTTTTGCTGAGCAGAAGCTTCTCAGTTCGATATAGTCTCACTTGTGTATTTTTGCTTTTGTTGCTTGTGCTTTTGGTGTCATATCCAAAAATTATTGCCAAGACCAATGTCAAGTAGCTTTTTCCCTCTGTTTACTTCTAGGAGTTTTCTGATTTCAGGTCTTATGTTTAAGTTTTTAATCTATTTCGAGTTAATCTTTGTGAGTAGTGTAAGACAAGGGTCCAATTTCATTCTTCTGCATGTGATTATCCAATTTTCCCAACACCATTTATTGAAGAGACTATCCTTTCCCCAGTGATTATTCTTGGCTCCCTAGTCAAGTATTAGTTAATCATATATGCTAGGGTTTATTTCTGGGATCTTGATTCTGTTCCATTGGTCTACGTGTCTATTTTTATGCCAGTTCTGTACTCTTTTGATTACTATAGCTCTGGAGTATAGTTTGAAATCAGGAAATGTTATGCCTCCAACTTTGTTCCTCTTTCCTACGATTGCTTTGGCTATTTGGAGTCTTTTGTGCTTCAAATTTTAGAATTGTTTTTTCTGTTTCCATGAAAAATGCTATTGGGATTTTGATAGCAATTGCATTGTATCTATAGACAGCTTTGGCTAGAATGGACATTTTAACAATATTTGTTAACAATATCTAGGATTATTAACAGTATTTGTTAAATTGTCTTAAGAGATGATTGAAAAGATTTGGAAAAAATAATTTGAACATTCTATTATATAAAATTGAGTGTAGGCATATGGACATATTTCTAGGAAAAGGTATCTATAAAATCTCGAATGAAAGGGCAGTTTTCTGGAGAGTGGAGATAATAGAATCCAGAATATCTTCTTGGCCCTCTGGCTTTTCCATCTTCTGCAATGTGCACGAAGAAGAACCTTGTCAATTTGGTTGGTCATTTTATTACTATTAGTATATTTCCTTCTTAACTTTAACAGGTTTTATTTGAATAGACGACATGCTTACATATTTCTATGATGGCCTGGTGAGCTCACTTTGCTAACAAATACCCAGGGCCATTGAGTTTAGAAGCTGCTAAGACATTCAGCACCCACGAGGCTCTTTTTGGTCTGTGTCAGCTGTGCTTCTCAGGTGGGGTTGCTGGCTGTTCTTCCCAGAACTTGACAGTTGCATTTCCAATATGTGAGGAATGTTTCTCACTGCTTTCAGTGATGGGTTTAATCTAGGAGTAACAAAATTCTTATTTCTTCCCCCTGAGGCCTTCCACACTTCAACATGTGGGACCAGGGACCATCTTTTTTAAGAAGTGAGAGAAATTGCAAGTATATCTAAACAATTTTTGGATAACATAGTCTGTGAAAACAGTTTTAGTATTCAACACTTCTGAAATGTGAAAATGGAATAAACAAAACAAAACCAAAAGTACCATGAGACCGACTAGTTTGTAAAATAGATAGAAGAATTAACTAAAGCCTGCATATTTCTGATGGCTTCAAATACTTCACATACAGCCAACAGAGAAGAGACTGTAAGCAAAAGGCCACGCTTCACGCCAGGAAAATAACCCTATAAATACTGAATTACGTGTGGCTAACCAATATTCAGAATTTAGCACATTTCTTAAACTTGTATTTGTAAAATACACCTTTAGAACAGTTGTTCGGCTTCATTAACTTTTAATTCTTAGTTAGATATATTTTTACACATTTTGATGGAGTTGAAAAGCGATTCAATTATGCTTTATAATCGCAAAATATTTCTGTAGGAGAAAAAGTCAAACCCTAAAGTTCAGGAGGGTGTAGAAATGTAAAAAATCTTGAAAGATTTTTCTAAGGAAGTGAAAATTAGGATCAATTTATCAGTGAAATGATATAAAGTCTAGATCCTAATTTTAGGTAACTCTAAGCCTCTAATAGTTTTATTGAGTACGTATTAATCTTTTAAAATATCTTAAACATCTTTTAAAAATTCTGATTCTGTCCACTATAATTTAGGTTAAATATTAAAGGGTAGGCATAAGATGATAAGGCCTTTAAGGAAAATATATTTACTTCACATATGGTTCCTATCTTCCAACATAATCCCAAATTTATGTAGATTTTCAATATAATTGGACAGTGTTTGGCATAATACTTGGCATATTACAGTTATATCAGTCCGGATTCTGTGTTGCAAGCCATAAAAACAGACAGGGTCTGGTTAACTTATCAGAAAAGGAATTTGTTGCAAGTATATCAGGCCGTCACTCACAGACTTGATGAGAAGACTGGAGAACCAGGTTCAGAAAATGGGCAGGAAACAAAGAAGCATCCACATCAAGATTCCCAGCTCTGGTCAGATTGCAAAATTGTCTGGTCTGGTTTCTGTGACCAAACATCGTTTTTGCTGAAAGTTGCCCCCCGAGAATATATTAAAAATCATGCCTTTGTCTTCACATCCCAAGCTCAGCATTCAGTGTCCTAGTTCAATTGACTGAAAATAGGTCAGGTGCCTGCATCCTTACTGTCATAGTTGTGGAGAGACAGTATGTGATCCCCTTAAGCTGGCCTACTTACACTCCAACCAAGACTCAAACAATGGGGGAATTCCCTCCACCAAATAAGAAGCAGCTCTGGATAATGGGAAACTAAAGAAAAACAGATGTCCTCTAAACTTGGCGTTCCATAATACAAAGACAGTCGAGTCTTGTTATTCTTCATAGTTATGTTCCATATAGTCTCCTTGAACACTGAATTAGTGAATACTAAGTGTGGCACCATGGGAAAAACAGGATTAGGTTCCTGTGAGCCTCTGGTCGCATTTTCATCAGCTGATCAATATATAACCTCGTTTTATTTGTGTTTATGTTTAAAGACATCCTATTTAGTATATACTATGGATTCATTAACTTTGAACTCGCGACCAGCAGCACTATAACTCATGCCTGAATGAAGCTTGTATAACACACATATTTTCTCTGGAAGGCACATCACAGCCTTCTTGCCCCTTAGGAACACTAGACAGTACTTTGGTACTATGCTTGGGGGACAATTTAAACAGCAAAACCACCAACGAAAAGCACAAAAATATAAGAAACGTAGTGCCAAACAAGCTGCAAAAAGGCCACTCGTTTCCAGTGTGAGAGCTAAACACGAAGGCAGTGTTGCCTCGTTTAATCTCTGCTGGGAATATGAATGTCCTGCAGCTGAAACCTTTCACTGCTCTGTGCACGAGGATGTCTGCAAATGACTGCAAGGTGCCATGAGTTGATTTTGGGGTTACAAATAAATTTTAGAGAGAAGATGAATTCGCAAATATGACATATGCACATAACACACATATATGTATATATTGTTAGAATTAACAAATACTACTGTAATTTTGACAACTGTAAAGCATTCACATGCATATAAAAGCTGAAATCATAGTAATGTAAGTCAATGATCTAACATATGCAAAAATTCTGTATTGGCATCGACACCTTTCAACCTCTAAAATTCTTAGTATATTTCTGTTATTAGATAAACTTGAATGTGGGAAATTATATGTTTGTCCTCTATTTGGTTGTAGAGGTTAATTGCTAATAATTTGAAAATGTTTCACATCTATGAATTTGCTTATCGTTTGTGGGTTTAGTTTTACTTGTATATGTCAAAATCTTTTAACCATTATTGAAATATTCACTACAAATTAGTGCCCAAGTCCTGTATATAATATTTTAAGTTTCTAAACTACGTTTAAAGGTAATTACCTAGCTAATTAATCTCCCTCCTTTGTTTAAGAATACTTCATATTGAAATAAAATTTTTCTTTTATTTACACATCTGATGAATTGAATAGACCTCATCAGTCAAATGACTTACCTGAGCATTTGACAAATTAAAGATGTTAAATCACAAATAAATCTAACTCCTGTCAACATTCCCAACTGTAGTTTCTTTCTGGACAGTAGCTGAAAGTTGATATGACTTACTGCTCTCAGTACTTTGTTTTCAAGCTTTTTCAGATTTCTCTTGGCTCACTGACTTTTAACCTTTGGTTTATGTCAATGGAGATAATAATATGAAATATATCTTATGAGGAAATGAAATGGAAGAACTATCAGATCTGAAAACCTTGTTCCAGGTGGAAAAGCTTCCCAGTCCACAGTTAATGTTGGCATTGTTGATACCTTTGGCAAAGGTGGATCAGGTGGATTGTACCAAGACTGGTTTGAGGCAAAGGCTTGGATCAAGGATACAGTAGACTTTTACATTTCAACATAAGGCTGGTTAAGAGTCATAAAACCAAAGGCTCGCAATAGTTAGGAGTGGTCTGGCAGACACCTCAGTTCTAGAAGCTGAAGAAATACAATTGAAATAAAACAGAAAGTAGGATTCAACATCTAAAAAAATCGGAGAATAAACATCATTGATTCCAGAAACTGTAGGCTCTTTGGCCTCTGCTCCATTTCATGCTGACTCCTAGAGTGGGTAGCCTCAGGACTTGAGATACCATTGCAAGCAAGAAGAAGGTTGGAAGCTTGCAGGATAAGGTCAGACATGTTGGAATAAGCTTTTGGAAATGATAGGTCTACAAGAAAATTAGGTACAAGTGTATGAATTTCTGAGGAAATGAGAATTTTGTTCTTGGAAAATAATTGAGAAAAATGACAAAGACTCTAAAACCTAATATTTCATATATTCAATTATCTGAAGTAAAAGCAAATTCTCACGTCTAAAATAAAAATAGAAATACCATAATTTATTGTTTCTAAGTTGCACTTTTTCACATTTTTGATATCTCTGAAACCTGGAGGCATTTTACGAGTGGAATTATACAATTAAAATTACAAGATTTTTTTCGTCATGAAACATAAAATAACGAGGCATGTTACAATTGAAGTAATTTAGCTTTGATTAAATCTGGTATTATGTCTTAAATTTAGAAAATGATATTTAGTAATGAAAATAAGATTCATAATCTATACATAGCATACATTTAAAAACAATTTTAACTTAACGCTGTATAATTTAAACTGGACATCAGTGGACCCCATTGGGGCATCAACTTCCTGTTATTTTGTACAAAATTCTTTTTATATATCTGTACGCGTCTTTTTCTCCATAAAGAGTCTGTAGTTTTCATCCAATTCTAAGTTAATAATCAAAAAGTGTAAAACATCTTAATTAATTATAGATTAATTTTTTAGTAGTGCAAATGATGATTACATAGTTGACAATCATAAATATTTTCTAATTAATACCTTAAAATAATTTATACAGGTAGTATTTTGATTTGATTCTTCATGATTATCCTAATATCCCACAGCTTAAAAAACATGAGTCCATTTAGACTTATATTAGAGTTCTTCATTTATATTCCGGAAGAAAAAGTAGAAAGGACCCTTTACTATTCAAGTTCTCATATCGCTATTACATTTTAGTATCTAGAAGACAGTGTAAATTTTCCTATTGCCACTTTAAAAAATTAAGTATAAATCAAACCTTATAACTTTAGAATCATTTTTTCTAATTTCAAAAACAGTATGTTCTTTCTGTAAAATACATGCAATGGAAAGAAAAAAATATGTCAAACAAAATTGAATTATATTTACATCCTCATTTCAGGATGAAAAGCAGAATTGATCTGGAATAGATCAATTTTTTAAAAGGGAAGTCAGAATAATAGCTCATATGGTTATGAAAGTCAAAGCCTAGGCTACAGTGAAGAGATGACAAATATAAACATTTTCTCCTCAAAGCAATAACAAGAAATTTGAGTTGTCCTTTTTCTATTAAAGACTCAGAGGGAGGACTTTGGTTTGCCCCAAAGACTCAAGCCACAAGGGGAGATGGGAAAGATTGGCACTAAAGGGGAATAACAATGGGGGAAATTGGGGAACAAAGAAAGGAAAGTTAGTAAGAGATTCTTTGTGGAGAGATGGCTAGGACTTTAGCAACAATAAAGGCTGCCATTCAAGTTTTAATCTTTATTTTTTTGTTCTGTAGTGTTATCCTCCAGTATGCATCTTAGGAAGGCTCAGAAATAGTGGGAGGAGGGATTGACCTGCTCCAGTTTCATGGAGTGGAGGTTTGAGTTGATTTTATAAGGATATTAATAAAAGATAGCTCTGGAAGGCTGCATGACTTCAGAATATGCTGGTTAGATATGCAGCATAGGAAGTGAAATTTCCCAGTCATCTCTCTCCTCAGAAATACCTTCTGTTAACAATTTGATGTACAGAATCTACTTTTTCTTCATAGTCTTAATAAAATTATTTTACTTTCAAATGAAGAAAAATATGAGTCCAATAATCATTTTCATTTCCCTGAATTGACCAGGATGAAAAAACCCCTCCATTTTCATTGCTGTCAAGGAGAGATGCTGTTTTGAAAATTGGGAGACATAGATGTTCTGGTTTAACTTGTTGTGTTTTCCTCTGTAAATTGCTTTATATCGCAAGAACTCAATTTTATTATATTTTAAATGAAAATATTTAGCTAAATCATCCCTAAAGCATCTTCCAAATCTAAAATTATGTAATTTTAAGTGTCCAATAGCAATTTAGCTGAATGAATTGTAGTGAAATTGCTTTCATTTCCCAAAGCAAGTATTTTTCTTGTTCTTTTTGACAATACCCGTATTCCACTACCTCCAGGTTTACCAAATAGATCACAAGTCACTTCAGAGCAACTGAGAAGGTAATCTTTAGCAATTTTCTTTATGTTGGATAGTTTTACATTTCAATTCTATTTATTTGCAAACATCTTCACTCTTTTAATTGTGAAGGATTTGATGAGAGGCTAAGTGTATTTTTAATCTAATACACCTGCGCTTGCTGTAGGTACTCATGACAATCTCAGTAGATAGGAGGCCATTTGATGGAGGTGTACTGACTTGCCCTACATATTTTTAAAGTCTTGAGTCAGAATGACCAGTCTATAACAGCTGGTGTTATAATGGATTGTGGTAGTGGAAAAGGAAGCAGGTAGATCTATAACAGAATCTGGGGGCAGAAAAGAAAGAGAAAAGGTTGACCAGAGATTATAGTAGATAAGGTATTGATTTCTAGAATTTTTTTTCCAACCTCCTAACCACTTTGCCTTAGTTATCCTTTACCACCCAATCTGTGGGTTGTAATATCACTTGCTGTAAGTAGATGTTCTTCAGAATGAGTAGCTCATAAGGATGCATTCATTTAACCATTGGGATTTAAGTTGGCATGGTTGGTTCTGGCATCAAGACTAGTAAACTGAGGTCACTTTGAGAAATATTGTGGGAAACTAAAGTTGGGAGAGCCCATGGTAAGTAGATAACTGAATGGGAGTTATAGACATATTGGCAGGTGGCAGGGTTGGTATGAAGAGGACAGGGCATAAAGGGAAGAGGGAACTGATAGACAAGTCCTCTGAAAACTTCCTTTGAGGTTTATATTTTCCTTGAAAGCTGGCCCCCAATCACAGTTACTAAGGAAACTGGGTTAATTCAAATTGTAGATGCTCTAGCCTGAGATGCTTTGAATTTATTTATTCAGCTCAAGGCATTTGCTCTCTGTATATGTTATTTTAGGATTATGATGCCAGATGTTTCTTGTGCAGGATGCTGGCAGTGAAATTCTTCACATATTTACCTTTCAATTCCTATCTGGGAGGCTTTGACTGAATGCCACGTGACTGGAATTAAAATAAATACAAAATCCAACTTTTTAACTTAAAATGTAATAACTTCTCACGTAGATATACTTATCAAACTTAATATCATTAAGAGTAGGCAGTTTTCGTACTTTTTGTTGACTCTATTTTTTCCACGATCATGCCCTGTGAAATAAAATTAAAAATATGTAATTACAGCCCTTTTGGTCGGCTGTTGACTATTTTGAGTTAAAAAGCATTCTGTGCTGGCAGCAGAAACATAGCAGCAGCGGTCTAATTTCCTCTAATCCACTAGGTGCCTGCTTAATTACAACCTTCCATTTACTGGCTCTTTGGCTGTATTCCATCTTTGCTTGTATATTTTTTTCATTCAGTTTATTTTCCATTTCTGTTTCATCGAGTGATGTATAATACAGACTGTGCCTGTTTTGCTCCCTAGCTTGCACACTTTCAGTTGAGCCATTTCTATATTTTGTTGTAGAATTGATTTTAACTTTTTTTTTTTTTGACTCAGGGAAGAAAGACATTTATAATAAAGTTTCGTCTTTCAAAGGATTTATTTAAATGGCAGAAAATTATAGGAAATACAAGAAGAATTTAAAAATCATTTCAACTGTCAAATTGCTGAGTAAGTTGGTAGAAAATGGAAAGAAAATGAAAAGGTTGTGGAAGAGTTTCGTTGCCATGTGATCTATTTCATTAATTATTTTTAACGAAAGAAAAGACGTAGAACTAGTTCTCAAAACTGTTCTCTTGGGGGCTGGTCCTGAGGCCTAGTGGTTAAGTTTGTGTGCTGCACTTTGGCGGCCCGGGATTTCACCAGTTCAGGTCCTGGGCATGAACCTACCCACTGCTCATTAAGCCATACTGTGGCGGCGTCCCACATAAAAGAACTGGAATGAACTACAACTAGGATGTACAACTATATACTCAGGGACTTTGGGGAGAAGAAGGAAAAAAATCCAAAAAGATTGCTGACAAAATGCTAGCTCAGTGACAATCTTTAAAAAAAACCCCAAAAAACCTGTTCTCTTGTGTATGTATATGGATCATATAATTTTTCAAAACAACTAAATATGGAATGAAGTCAATAAATGAAAAATTCATTCAATATACAATTATAAGCACTTGATTATACGCGTTTAATTGTATGCATGTAAAATACATGGAGTTTCTATACAGCTAAAGCAATTTTGTGGTTTTAAAATTGTACATAATATTGTAGAGTCAATAGAATTAATGATATTGGGTCTTGTTTATAGTAAATTTATTCAACTTACTCAGGTTGTCGTCTACATGAAGGCAGGGACCTTGTCTAACTTCTTTAGTGTCATATTCTGAGACTGCTGCTAAATATAATGCCTGGCACAAAGTAAATTTCTGATAATATTTGACATATATGGAGACAAGGATTCGGGTGAATTTTTCCAATGGTAGGCATGAAGAGACATTCACTTACAGATTTGGCAACAGTACACAGCCAGGTATACATAACGAAGTTTGGCCAAATGCAGAATACACTTAACCTCGTGAAGGCTGTTTTCAGCTGTTCTGAGGAGACAAATTCAGAAAGCTTAGAGAGAAGCAGAGAAAATTCTATCTAGGATCCTAGAATACAAATATTAGCTTTTTTTAGGTGAAAAAACAAAAGATGATGAGGAGTTGGGGAAGGGATCAAACAGAAAGGCAAAAAGGATTGCTTTAGGGGGATGAGCACGTTCTGTATCTTGACTGTGATGGTGGTTACATGTGTGCATACATTTGGCAAAACTCATAGAACTATACACTTAAAATGGATACTTTTAATTGTTTCTAAGCTATATTCCTCAATACAGTTGATTTAAAAAATGTTCCCAAGCAAGCAAGCCGGTAAATAAATAAATAAATAAATAAATAAAGTCAAACAAAATAAAGGTGATGCCTGATATTGTGCCTTTTAAAAAACTTCGGCCAGAAAAACATTTTGCATGACTGGAAGCCTGACCTGGAAATAATTTGTCAACTTGGAATTTGTTGACTGGAAAATCAATGACTCTGTCATTTTCATTTTATTCTTTCACTTTTTCTGACTAT
Source organism: Equus asinus (assembly GCF_041296235.1). Classification (NCBI taxonomy): domain Eukaryota; kingdom Metazoa; phylum Chordata; class Mammalia; order Perissodactyla; family Equidae; genus Equus; species Equus asinus. Next base: position 114,038,912 of record NC_091792.1, on the reverse strand, counting down.
TAGCCACTACAGAAGCAATGCATAGAAAACATTAGAGCCCAGAAAGGACCAAGAAATCTCCTTAAGCTCTGTAATTAGAGAATGGATTAGAAATTAGGGTCACGCCATATAACTTATTACCTTTCTGAACAAATATATTTTTGTAATGACTTCAAAATTCTATTTTTTAAAACAAGATTTTTTTGATCTCTAATTTTACTGTCATTGCTCCCTTTTATTCAGTCACCCACAGACTTGCCTCATTTGCTGGGACTAGCTTAATTTTGGCTACGCTTTGAGGGTCTGTAGCATAAAGCCCTGTTTGACCTCAAATCATGCGATTCTTTAAGCTTTCCCATTGGAATGCAAGCTCACTGTTCTAACTTTAGTTCCTAGCGATGAAGTCATCATGTCATATGCTGTAAATAAATAACATGGATAAAATAAATTATTCTCTCCAGTGGATTTTCAGAACTTCCTTTGTAAGAATAATCAAGATCAGACAATTTGATTTTTTTTTGCTTACTACTATCTTCTACAAAAAAGTATGTAATGTGTTTTTATTTCATTCTTTGCCTCCAATATCTTAAGTTAGAATGCCAATTCCATTAGCATCTAGAATCTATAGGTAGGCTGGAGTGATGATTTTTCATACTTAGTGGTTGGCCACCAAAGTTCGAACACTCCTACTCATGTTTGGGGGAAGGTTCTTCCTTATAAGTCCTGTCTTCTCAAAGAAGACATTGGAAATTTACTTTCCCAGGTTCCTTTGCAACTAGGTCAAGGAATTAGAAGGCTCTGCCAATTAGAAGCATCCATTCAAGAATTTGACTTGAAAGAGGAGCTACTATCATGTATTGGGTGTTACCTGATGTACTAAGCCATAAATTTGGTCACGTCCAGTAACCCTCCACCACCAAGTGAGTTCATCTATCCATTAATTTATGCCTATGATCTCATGGGAAGTTCCCAATGACTAACAGAGGAGAAAAAAAATTGAAAGTGATTTGATTTATAGAGCATCCTGCATGCTATATCAGAAACATGAACCTCTGCAAGGTTAGAATATTACTTAGCATGTACCTAAAAGACAGTGGGGAAGAATAAATATCCTGACAGAAAGAATTTTGAGCAATAGTCTCATTGTCCATTTGTCTTAGAAGGAAAAAATACCTGAGGTACCTTTCACACCCATTCATGGACACTAAATGATAAATTGGCTGGATTGGCATAGTCTTACTTAGAAGAAACAAGAGTGGAGGATTGCTAGCTAGGCACTTTGGGGAAGAGATATTTAGATGGATTACAAAATGTACCTAGTTGTGAGATTGTTTTCCATGTGAATGATCAACTGAAGGCTCTCACTGTGAAGGAGATTATTAATATTTAGATAGAAAGAATGACCTAGCTAATACATATCAATAACCATGCCAATACTGAATGAATTCATTCTTGTTTTCAGGGAGAAGGTTATGCACTGAATCAACATGTCCTTCCTTAACACCATCTGACCAGTTATTGACTATATTAGATATCCAGTTTGCCAGTGGTAGAAGCTTCGAATGGTAAAACTGTTAACCCCTGATATTAATACCATACCTGAGGGCAGGGTATAAACTAGCCAGGAAGGAGTGGACAACTTGCTAGGTTGAAGGTTGTTTATACTGAACCTATTCTACCATGAACTGGACAGTGATTTGACCTCAATGGAATAAATTAGTATTTTGGATTTGGATATTTGGATTTTGTTCACTCTTTTCCAGGACCAATATCTGTGGACTGATTGAATGCCTTGTCTGTCATTATGATATCCCATGTACCAGTACTTCTGACCATGAAATTAATTTTATGGAGATGGAATTAAGGCATAGATGTACACTCATTGGATTTAGAGGTCCAGCTTTGTACTCTGTCACCCAAAAGCTTCTGGTCAGGATAAATGTGTATAAGATTATTGAAGAAATGTTATGCCACCAATATTATGAGGCTAGAATGTCATTTTGCAGAATGTTGCATATGCTATGTACCACTAAATACTATAGGGTGCTGTTTTTTCAAAAGATCTGGGAATAAAGGGACTGGGAATCAGAATATTATCTCTCACTTTTACGCCTTATGTCCCATTAACAAAAATTATGGTTCTTGGTTCGTGACTTTGGCTTTACTGGTGTGGAAGTCTTAGTACCCAAATGAAGAATGTTTCCCCCATGGCACCCAACTATATTTCCATCCAACATGGAGCTGAGACTGCTTCATGACCTTTACAAGCTTCTTGTGCCATTAGATGTATAGTCCAAGAATGAGAGCTATAGTGTAGCTAGGGTGATTGACTCTGATTATCAAAGATAATAGGGGACTCCATACTAGGTACAAGTATGAATATCTGAAATACAGGAGATGCTTTTTGTCTTCACAGTGCTATTATAGCTACTGGTGAAGTGAATGGAAGACTACCATAGACAGGTACACACAGGAAGGACCTCCTAGGCCTCTCTACCTAAGGGATAAAATTTGGTTACCATGCCAAGTAAGAACTCTGAACAGTTGAGAAATTGGCTGAGGAAAAAATAAATCTAGAATACATGGTAGAGAAAGAAAGTCAAAACTTGACATAATGAGCACTTTCAGAAATGAGGAAAGTAGTATCCACTCATGTTCCCTGCAGTGTCTTATATATATTAACATATTTTTAAATCTTTTTCTTCTTCCCTTTCCCCTATTCTTTTATATTTATATACTTTTATTTTGCAATTTAGTCCATAAGTTACAGAATATAAAGTTGGCGTTATGATGGACTTAGAAGAATGGCTATCATCTAGATAGCTTAGATGGGGAATTGGATGCAGAAACCTATGAGGCTTTGGATTTTAGAGTGGGAGCACTGGTATTTTCACTGTAGGAAGAATAGTGACAATGTGTTAGGCTGGGACATTTTCTTGTTGGAACTTTAAATAAGGAAGAAAAATACCTGGTGATGTTGGGAGGTCAAGAAGTGTATAGAGTAGATATCTGTCATCTTTTGCGGCCATCAGCATGTTTTGAACCCTCTTCCTATGGTTTTGAATTTCTGGTGTTATGAATCCTGCCCCTTCAAGGTGGAAGTTCCCCTTCCCAGATTCTCTTATAGCTCGAATACAGATATGTGACCAGAGTGCTAGCGATCAGACACAACACTCAAGAATTCTGTTTGGAAGGAGGCATTCATGGGATCTTGCTGGCAATTGTGGAGGAGCCTGGTGGAGAGATTTCAGTTTTTTGGAGCATAAGTAGCTGAAACCCTAATGGCTATGTCCATGATCAACCTTTAGTTTTTTTCTGGAAAATATCCATGGCTCTGTAGCTTCTGAGCATGATTCCAGAGAATCTGGAGGCCACCTATTCATTAATAAATTCATTTCCTATCTAACCTGCTAGAATGGGTTGTATCATTTGCAATCCTGACTGAAATATATGTATAAATGTATGCCACATGCATGTGCATGTATGTGTGTGCACATACATTTAGACACATACATAATATAAATTTTTCTCCATTTGTGTCTCTTTATATACAACATGCTCTCTAAACATAATGGAACTCAAAAGATAAATAATCTGGAAGAACAATACATATACATTCATACATATATGTGTGTATGTATGACAAAATTAATTTAGTTTGAATATTTCTTTTTTTAGAACTTCTAGTATGTAAGTTTTCAGACTATCTTTCATTTTTATACCTATTTGGTGAAACAAATTACTCACTTTCCACTTATCTTTATTGCAGAAAAAAATAGATTCTGAGATTCTCAACCTCACTCAATTGAAACTTTTGAAATAGTGTCACAGGGTTTTTCCTTTTTATTTTTAATTTCAGGGCATCTCTAGCCTTATAAATCAATAGTAAGAAAAATTCACAAATTCACTAAATAATGTATATCACATATATGACTTTCAGAACATTATTTCTTACTTATTTAAAACAATTTTTAATTGTTTGAGGCTACTATTTTCACTCTTTGCTTAGTGATCTGGAAAGTCCCAGCACTTACTGGTTTTCTTTTTGTATTCCAGTCATTCATATTTCTATTATGAAAGTACATTTATGTTTTTTAAACATACACCTGTATATGTTTGCTATGATTTCTTCTCATTGCTAAGCAAGCACAAGTTACTCAGTAACTGAATTGAGCACATTTTGAGTGAATTTGGGAGCACCTAAAACAACTAGTTTTTAAATTATTGAAGCCATTATATCATGTCCAAGACAATCTTTTCACTTGTTCAGATGGCCTAAGCTAATAAACTGGCTGTTTTCCAGTGTGGTGCTTCCTCTGAATGCCGAGGTCCTCGTTCAGGATGTTATACTTCTCCAGCCATCATTACACTCTCGTACCTACATTAGGAATCTGAGAGGCATCAAGTTTGTGCAGGTTTATAAGCTTAAGTTACTCTTGTATTAATTTTGTAGTTTAGGGTGGAATCTATTCACAATTAAAGAGGGAAAAAAAAACCCCAAACAATACAGAGGCTTTCCAGAATGTCTACCCTTCAGGCCCTTTGCCATTCAAATATTTCTTCTGGGCTTTCTGCCTTTATTTCCTCTGGTTTCTAATGCTTTCTTTCATTCAAGAGGAAGCATGTCCTAGGTGGACAGATCCTGCTGTCTTCAAGGCACACAGGACAACACAAGTGAGTCTCAAAGGGTTTGGGAGAAGTGTCAGGAGCCTGGAAAAAATCTCCCTGTTCTCACTGGAGTTTGTGTACACTCATGTCATCTGCAGGGATTACGTACGAAAGAACAGAAATTCTCTGCTCTGCTCATGGGCTGCTCAACAGGCAAAGCACTAAATCTCCTGGATCCCTTCTACTTGTGGATTTTAATTGATGGGGCTCGTACACAGAATAAAGCCATTTTGGCAAAATGACACGTGCTGGCATTTAAACAAGAATGGCAATTTTAATTTTATTTTCATTCCAAATTTGAAAGAAAAAAATTACAAAGAGAAAAATGCTGCTGTTTTGTCAAACAAAAAGTTTTTTTTTTTTAATTTGATTTCCAGGAATAAAGAAAAAAAATAATTAAAACAAACTTGACTATCTTCTTTTAAAGCAGTTTGTTAATAAGCTTTGGCTTACAATTTCAATCTGGAATTTCCCTAGACTACCCTACTTATGATACAGGCTGGATTTTATGGCAGCGTTTTATGTGCCTGGTCTACATTTTAAAGCCCAGCCCTGTTGTTTAGGCCCAGAAATGGACACAATTTAATTCTGTTTATTGTAGAAATCAAGTGCTTTTGGAGAGAGTCTTGTGAGCAGCTGTTTAATATTGTCTTTCTGCTAATATAGAGGTTCATTTTTCTTGTCCTCTGAGGAAAAAGCAATTCATGAGATTTCTGGATCGTCTTTTCTACAGAAACACAGGTCTGCTGCCAGGATTTAGCAGCAAAAATGATTTGCTGTTAATTGGTGGGGCTGGCTGTCTTTGACAGGTGTCAATTTAAGACCTGCACTCCAGTAGGATTTGTAGGGATTCTGCAAAGAAGAATCAATAATCAAAAGAAAAAAGAAACCACCATTTTTTTATACAATTTCCCAGGTACTTTTTAATCTTATATAGCTAAATTCAATATGAGGTAAGTTTTTGGAATGAGGGTGGGCAAGGATTATTTGCCTTTTTTCAGAGACTATTGTCAACCTGAAAAAGAGAAGCCAGTTTAAGAGACAAAACGTTTATTTGGGATCAAAGAATTGCAATTTGGGGAGCACAGAATCAGGTAGAAACCCAATTAGTGTCCAGCTAGGGAGTAAAAGTCAGGGGCTTTTAAAGGCAAAGAAGGGAGGTAGTATTACAAAGAATTTTAATTGGAGCTGGAGGCAGAGAGCTAGTCTTGGCTAAACATTGATTCTCTATTGATTTTATCTTCAGAAAGTCCATGATCCTCAGTCTTTGTGGTCAGGATGTCCGTTTTCCTGCTGACGTCTCAAACGACTCTAAAACCATTGCTGTTTGGCCCAGTCCAAAGGTTTGGCACAGTCCGATGTTCAAGACAGCAAGGCAGTGTCTCTGGAAAGGCAGCTCTGACTTCATTTTAAAATGGCTTCACTAAAGTCAACTCTTACGCTGTGTTCAATAGTTAAGGAAATTTAAAATTTTCTTCTGAAAACAATACAATTAAAATAATTCGATACAGTTAAAATAAGTTTTGAGGTGAGATTGTGGTTTTAATAATTGTACTTATAAAAGATAGTAGTTAGATATGCACCTATATTCTTTTATGGAAAAGAAAATGTTTAATAAGAAAATTTAATCCCTGAGAATTATGGGATCCCAAGGAAGCACACAACCTCAAGATCTCAGAAGCAAGGAGGTTGGAGCAAAAGGGAGAATAAACTTGGTGACCTGATGACCATGGTGCTGTCATCTCTACCCTGCACTATCTATTAGAGAGAATTTCAGTTTTTTTGTTTAGCCCTATAAGGTCTGTTTATTTGTTTGTGTTGTTATATAAAGGTGAACCTAACACTAACTGACACATTTATCCAAGCACATTGGGGTGGAATCAATCTGTCTGTCTCCCTCCTCCCCTCCTCCCTCCTCTGGCCCCTCCTTTTAGGTTGGGAAAATTTATATGTATATATCTGTAAGACACAGGCATGTATATACCAAAATACACTTCTAATAAAAGGAAATGAAGCTTGGCTTCAAGCTGTGGTCTCTGCATTCACATGTTTCTCTCCTGCACAGATATTTTATCAGTATGTATCTTTTATGTGCTTGATCCCACAGTTTTTTTTTAATTGAAGACTAGATAGATGATGAATGAAATAATATGAAAAAACAAGACCTGACACAGAGTGGCAGTCAAAAAAATCTTATTTCCTCTTTCTCTTTCCTCTAGGAAATGAGGCAATGGTAGAGTTCACAGAGTTCACATCAAGACTGGGAGCCCTTTTTAGGCTTTTTGAAGGTTGTGTTATTCTTGTATGTGTCTTCAAATGAAGTCAGTGATAGTAATATGTAGTTCTGCTGTAGAATACTATTTGGGAAGAGGGAGAAATTAAATTTATATCCCACATTTGCAAGCACGTTCTCTTCAGTGGAATGGAGATAGGAATCAAATTAGCTGATGTCTTTTAAAAGACAGTACAATTTCCGTTCCAAGAATTTTCTAATCTCTGACAAAGCAGATCTTTATCAGCTTATAAGAATCTTAGCATTCCTAATATATGTATAGGATACATATATACTCTTCAGTATTTTTTTTTTCTTTTTCTCCCCAAAGCCCCCCAGTACATAGTTGTATATTCTTCGTTGTGGGTCCTTCTAGTTGTAGCATGTGGGACGCTGCCTCAGCGTGGTTTGATGAGCAGTGCCATGTCCGTGCCCAGGATTCGAACCAACGAAACACTGGGCTGCCTGCAGCGGAGCGCACAGACTTAACCACTCGGCCACCGGGCCAGCCCCTACTCTTCAGTATTTTATGTGAGGAATGGCAATTCTGTTTTATTGTACGTGAAGAAATTGGGCTTTCTTTACTTGACTGTTTTAATCTGCTTTCACAGTTTAGTTTAGGAAAAAGCTATCACGTGAACCATTCACTTTTCACCTTCTTGAACTGCCATGTGGGAATGTGTTTAAAATAACTTGAACTTTATACATGAGCATGATCCAACCTTAGCCTTGTCCTGTATTTCAAAAAAATGTGGGTAATTTTCATCAATTACTTTTACATATGTTTCTGGTCCTCTGTTATGGCTATATCAAGAGGCAAAATTTGTGGAAATAATACCAGACAGTGATCCTATTTTAATGAGATTTTCAGTCTAATTATATGTGCTCCAGAGGTTCAAATAACATTTGGATCAACTGCCAAATTTTTTGGGTGCTTAGCTGAGCTGAACTTCTGAACTTCTGAACAAGTTCACTTTTTCGTGTTGAAAGTCTTTTCTAGAGAAAGTAAATCTCTTGGTCTGATCAAGAGTTATTTATAATTTTTTTTACAGTCTAGTCTGCTACATCTGACCTCTATGTACCTTTTCTGCTTCGTTTACTGGTAAGGAAGTGGAACCGTTAGTTCAGAAAATGCAGGTATTTCTTTCTAAGGTGGTAATGTATATTTTGAATTGTGTCCTGTTATGTTCGAATGGGGAAAGAAAAAATGTCCTTTTTTTCGTTTTCATAATTTACACTAAATTTAGCTCTGGCCAAATGATGTCACCTCTGACTATAAAAGATAATGTTTTCCAGTTAATAGTAACAACCAAGCTTTATATAGATTTTATTTTGCCCTCCACATTTGTTTTAATACACATGTGATCCTAACAACTCCCTGTGAAATTTCTTATTAATCTCATTTTACAGGAAGAGAAAGTCTTGGAGGTTTAATGACTGGTTGAACTGAGATCTTCTGACTTTTGGGCCATTAAGCATCTCACTGGACCACAACTACCTCTAACCTCGTGTGATCAGCCTTTTTCAAGAGACAGAGCAAAACGGTGACTAATATGGAAACAGCTAGATTTTATCTTGTGAGGTGCCAAGTGGTAAGTTTAAGTAGAGGTAAAGCATGAGGGAGCTCAGCCACAAGTAAACTGAAGCGATGGGGGAGCAGGAAGGTTATGACTGAGAGACAGTCCCTCTGAAGACACAGAAGAGGTGGCCCTGGTTTCCTAGTTTCTAGCATCAGTCTGCAGCCCACCTGAATCACAAGATTCCTCTCTACAGTGTTTCTTTTTTTGAAGGAAGTAAAAAGAATAAAAACGTAAGACTCTGATGTTCTCAGCTGAGTGATAGATTCAAAGACCATTTTTAATTTTGCTTTCATTCTTAGAAGATGAAAGAAATAGCTCTATTTCTTTCCACTAATATCTCTGCATGAAGAAAATTAAAAAAGTCTTAAATATTTGAGTGATTTAAGTTGAATCTAGAAAGTAACCATTCAAATTGTGTCATAAATCTAGTTAATATATTATTATTATTATTTTTTTTTTCTGGGAAGATTAGCCCTAAGCTAACATCTTTGATCAGTCCTCCACTTTTTTGCTGAGGAAGACTGGCCCTGAGCTAACTAACATCTGTGCCCATCTACCTCTACTTTATATGTGGGACACCTGCCACCATATGGCTGGACAAGCAGTGTGTAGGTCCACACCTGGAATCCAAACCAGCGAAGCCCAGGCCGCCAAAGCAGAACGTGCGAACTTAACCGCTGTGCCACTGGGCTGGCCCCTTAGTTAATATATTATTATGAATCACTGCAATTGTTTGAAAAATATCTCTCTGGCTGAATTCAGCCATGTAAAAGAGTCTGAATACTGAGCTCAGACAACTATTTGCTCTCCTCTGAGGATTCTACTAAAAGTTACAGAAAATCCTTAACAAAAACAGCAAGCTACATTGTCATTAGAAATCAAGAAAATTTTCCACCAGCACAACAAAGGTTAAAGGGATTCCTAGAAAATAGAAATCAAGTGACAAGACAGCAGGAGAAAGAAAAGAAAACTGTGACCCTGGGCACTAGCCAGAAGCATAGATCTTCTCCAGAAACGCCAAGGTCAGAATCACCCTGTCCAAGTGAGAGCGGGCCAGGCAGCAGTCAGCACAGTGATTCATTAAAGAACTGCCTCTTTCTTTTGCGTGTAAATAGAGGCTGGCAGCACTGACTTTTACCCTTAGGCTCAAGCCAGGGAACTGCTCTAGAAAGAGTTTACACTTGGCCTCAGGGGTGAGTCCACAGGGTCCTGAGAGAGAAGCACAGCAGAACTTGAGGTAAAGAGAGATTTGAACAATGGATGCGGGCAAAAGAGGCCCCCCATGGCTCCCTCCAAAAACCCCTTTATACCCTTTTTAATTTGTAAAATGTTGTTGAGGGGAGAGGGCATTTTCCGTTGCCTACCTAGGTATTCTTTATCTGTATACCCTATTGGCAAAACTGTCAAAAGGCCCTGCCCAACAACCTCAAACCACCAATTAGTGTCCGCCATTCAAGGGATGTGGCCTGTCGAGGGGGGAAAAAATCTCTATCTCTATCTCTAGCTTGTCATAATCTATATGTAGAGGATCTCCATGCAAGCCTACTACACTAATTAACTTAATACTTCCTTTGAAATAGGAACTGACTCCATAGGTAGTAGGTACATTAAAAAAGGAAAATTCGTGGAGTATAATCATAAGAGCAGCTTAATTTTTATCTTCCACTGTCCTTTTTATCCCACTGGTCAGGCAGGGTAGGGCTTTCCTTATGCTTCGCTGAAAACTCATAACTTTTCTAGCCACTCTTCATCGATAGAAAGTATTTCGGTCTTAGTAAATAGCAAAACAAGTCCAGATTCATGGCCTTAAAGTCTCTGGTTCACTATATTAATTGAAACTGCAATATTTATTCAAAGAGAAGATGTCCCATGGTGCCAGCCCAGGGGCCGTAGTGGTTACGTTTGCACCCTTCTGGGGTTCACGGGTTCAGATCCCTCGTACCAACCTACATGCCGCTCATCAGACCATGCTGTGACAGTGTCCCACATGCAAAGAATAGAGGAAAATTGGCACAGATGTTAGTTCAGGCACAATATTCCTCACATACAAAATAAGATAAGACTTCCCCGTTCCCTCAGCTTTCTGTGGGTGGGCTGCCTACTTTTAGGGAATTCAATTCTTTTCCCTTTTTTTCTCTCTCTCCTCTTTTCCTACTGATAAGCTTCTGTTTCTGAACTTTCAAAGGTATGAGAGGAAAGACGATGGGAAAATATTACATACTTCATAAGGTTGCTGTGAGAAATGAACTAAATACCATATTTAATGGAATCTAAGATGCTAATGATTATAAATTACATTTACTTTATATACCATCAAGAAAGGGAAAACAAAAGTTGCCAATTAAACTATGACACAATACTTTTTTGAATCAGTTCTACTGTTTATTTTTTAATTATTGGAAGAACTCTTTTTAATTTATTTATACATAGTTTTTTGATCATTCTACTAAGTATATAACAAAGGAAAGTATAAGTGAAATAAACTTATTAAATCTTCTTCACATTCAGTCTAACATGCTTGAAGCACTTTTTGACTATCACTGGTGTCTGTGTTTTTCTACATCATTTTCTTTTCTGTGCCATGAATATTATTAGTGCTATGGCATTTCTTAAAAGAATGTCCCATTACCATTTATGGTATTTTCTTCCAAGTAGCTGATACTCTTTCTACAGGTTTTGATGAAGGTACATTCTTAACTTTATCAGAAGGTATCAATGAAAGGATTTCGGACAACGATCAGGGCTCATATTTCTTCCTCAAAAGATCCTTAAAGTGTTTATTGATGAAAGTATTTAGAGGGACAGTTGTCCAGTCATGCCATAGAGCAACCAAATAAAGGTATGTACAGACAATGACAACTGTGCCATAACTGGAGAATAGAGAATCATAAAACTCTACTGATTGTAAGATGCATCTGGGTTTCAGAAGTGCTACATTATGAGAATGTGGACATCTTGAAATTGATGAAATGTGATACGTGCACACATGGATATATGTGTGTATGTGTGAACAGTGTCTGGCAAATATTAATCCCTCTCTATGTATTAGTTATAATTACTGTGATGATTATTATAACTTGAAGGATACTCCACAAGAATGGTTTTGTGTGCTCTGGGACTGGCATGTATTTAAAACTAACTTTTTCCATTGTAGGAAATTTTGTACATATTTTGAAGAATCCTTTCTTGGAAAAATTTGACTACACATCTATGATATGGTTGATGCATTTTTTTTCTAGCTGCCAACTGTTCACATATATGCTTGGTTAGTCTACTGCACATATATTCTTTCCTGTAGGCTCATAGCACCCTCTAAGATGGTCCTTTTGGGTAGGATTTAGCACGCATCAGGTCCATGAGAAATACTCAGGAATCCTGTATCCAACCTACTCTGGAATTAGACTGATCTTAAGGTAATATGTCCTCTTCTTATCCCCCTTCCAAAGCAGCTGATCAATTTGATACTCTGCACCTGTATTTTCAGATTATCGGTCACATCCAGTCCACTGTCCCTTAAATCCACTCTCTTCTTCCCTCTCCCAACTTAGAAACATCCTATAGACAAAGCTTGAAGGCTTAAGTAGGATTACAGTGATGTAATTATACAAAAATTTGACAAACTGCTAACAATGGTGACATTTGTGGGCTGGGACTCGAGGTACATGTGGCACATGTAGGGAGACTTTTGTGTTTCATTTTAAACTCTTCTGTACAGTTTGGAAAAATAATGCCAAATGTAATGAACACGTAAGAAATGGAGTAGAATTGTATCTATGGACAATTCATAGACACAATTCATCTGATTCGTCTCTTGTCAATATCCCGGTAAAGGATATAGCTGCCTAGTTTCATTCCAATCTTAGTTAGATGCAGTCTTCTCTGGCTGATTCTTCCCTTAGTGTTCCGTATTTCTCTCACGTGTCCATGGCTTCATGCATGCTATTCTTTCTGCATGAAACATGTAATTTCTACTTAGGCCCTGACATGTGTCTACTCCTTCTTCATGACTACATTATTGTATTACCTCCTTTAGAAGGTTCTCCTTTCTTTGCCTCTGTGCTTTTCTTTGTAATAGCTTTTAACATATTATATTATTTGCATATAGAAAAATTATAATAACAATTACACCTATAAAAACATTAAGTTGGTTAAAGAAGCTTTTGAGTTTTCAGGTAGTTCAGCTATTTCCTCTTAATGGAAGGCTAATACTGGTTACTATTCATTTTTTCCAATTCCAGTTCCAAGCATAAGGCCTGGCAAATAGTAGGTATACAGTACTTATTTACTGAGAAAATCTGAATGGACATAATCTTGCTAAAAATACAGAATCATTTAAAGATTTTATTTTGTTTTCCTTTTTCTCCCCAAAGCCCCCCGGTACATAGTTGTATATTCTTCGTTGTGGGTCCTTCTAGTTGTGGCATGTGGGACGCTGCCTCAGCGTGCTTTGATGAGCAGTGCCATGTCCACGCCCAGGATTTGAACCAATGAAACACTGGGCCACCTGCAGCGGAGCGCGCAAACTTAACCACTAGGCCACGGGGCCAGCCCCCATTTAAAACTCATAGTTTTCCAACATGTGGAAAAGTAAACAGAGATATCCTCTCTATTACTCATTTGATCAGGCCTGTCATATAAATTAAACTCAAATTATAGATGTGTATATTATGTGTAGTTTCTTTTTTTCTGTAGTTTTTCTGAAAGCATCTTATAATTCTTAACATCAGTACTGTAAAACAAAGTTAAATTGAGTTCATTTATGTTAATTACAATTTCTCAGAATGCAGAATTCGAATCCATGCATTTAAATAGTTATCTATAGAATAAACTATTTGGTTAGCTATCCCATGGTGAGTAGAAGTTATTTTTATTTTTGTTTTTAGTTTTTGTTTTTATTAAGAATCAGATTTCTTAAGGAATTATGTGAATAAACATTTTGAGAGTTTGAAGACCTTTGAGAATTGTTTAAGCAGTAGAAATCTTAACTGGGCAAGTCCCATCCTTACAGTAAATTTACAAATTTAAATATATAACTTTTTCTGATAGGGCAAGAACTTTCTTGTGCAACCATTATAACTTCCTTCCGTTGGCCCCAACCCCTTGAACTTTTCTACTCTCTCTGGAATGTGCTTCGCTTGCCTCTTCAATTGGATAACCCTAGGCATCATTTGGTTCCTTGTTAAGTGTCACTTTGCCAGGAAACCCTCCTCACCTGCAGATGACATAGGCTCCCTATTGTTCCTTTCTTGGCCTTCTACTTACTTTCCTTTTTTGTTTTGTTAACTATCCTTCATGGTTTTATCAAAATTAACACATATTCATTCATTCATTCACTCAGTCACTCACTTATCAGTGCAATTATATAATTGATATCTCTCCCTGTCTCCTCTATACCACAAGTTCTCTTAGGGCAGGAAAATATACAGGTCTTATTCTTCACTGTATCCAGTACTTAAATGAGCACCTTACATACTATGTGTTCTCAGCAATATCTAGTAAATGAATGCATTAAAAGAATCAGGGACATATGGAAATTTGCAATTGAACAAAGTGGGAGGGATGGGCATGATTTGCTTGCATGGGCAAATGCAAATTCTTTCAGCTGTAGAAGACCTACTTCCCTCTTTTTAAAAACATATTTTATTAACCTTTCATTTTTACTTTAAAAAGACTTGCAGAAACTTCTTTGCCACATCAGCATGTCTCAAATAAGTGAGCAATTAAAAAGTGCAGTGTATTGCTTAAGATTGTCCACAGAGCACATCTAATAACTTAGGACATTTCCAGCATTAAAATGCATTCTGACCCTGACAGGCAAGTCATGCCCCAAATGTAGAGTTCTTTCTTCTAGATGAATGGTAATTGTTTCTTTGCATTTCTGTGTCCAAACTTTTTTTCTGTTGATACTTTTAAAAATTTTATTTGAACACATATGAATGATTAGTCGAATGGGAGAAATTTTCAGAAATAAAAATGATGTAAATAATTTATAATTTTGGAAGTTTTATATTAGTACAGTTATGTGCTACATAATGACATTTCAGTCAATGATGGACCACATATGTGACAGTGGTCCCATAGATTAGTACTGTATAGCCTGGATGTGTATTAGGCTGTACCATCAAGGTTTGTGTGAGTACTGTAGGAGAGGAAGAAATTTCCCTCTACCCTTCTAGGTTCTTCTGGCTGACCTAAGAATTAAATTGACATGAGACAGATTAGCAGGAGAAAAATAAACAAAAGTTTAATAATATTTATACATGGGAGAAGTGCAGAAAAACCAAGTAACTTGCTAAAATGGCTGAAGTCCTCACCTTGAATACCATCCTGAGCTAAAGACAGAAGAAGATGTTGGCGTGGGGAGTCAGGGACTTCAAAAGGATGGAAGGTAATTCATAGGTAGGTGAAAATGAGCAAATGTTTGGAAAGTAAGTGTTGGTTTGGCCACACAGAAACAGAAAAACACAGAGGGGAGCCCCAAAACAGGCTGTTCTAGGTTCTTCCCTGTTTACCACCTAGTTCATGCTACGCTAAGGTAACAGCTCGCTTCCTGAGACAGGTTTTTTTACATGAATTCTTTAAGGCAGTTAAGGGGGAGCTTTGAAAAACTGAGTCTTTTGTTCCTTAAAAATAATTAGCCTAATATAATCCTCATGTTAAAGAGACACATTTTGGGGCCAGCCTGGTGGCGCAGTGGTTAAGTTTGGACATTCCACTTTGGCGGCCTGGGGTCCACCAGTTTGGATCCTGGGTGTGGACATGGCACTGCTCATCAAGCCATGCTGTGGCAGGCATCCCACATATAAAGTAGAAGAAGATGCACACGGATGTTAGCTGACGGCCAGTCTTCCTCAGCAAAAAGAGGAGCATTGGCAGCAGATGCTAGCTCGGGGCTCATCTTCCTCAAAAGAAAAAGAAAAAAGAGACACATTTTGGAGTTGCAAATTTTGTTCCCTTTCAGTATGTTCTATGAAGTTTGTAGGATGAAATCACCTAGTGATGCAATTCTCAGAATGTATCCCCATTTCTCAGAATGTATCCCCATTTCTCAGAATGCATCCCCCTCGTTAAGCGATGCATCACTGTATGAAGAATAAGAACTCTCATGCACTAAACTTGCAGCTTCTGCAGGTCTACTAGGGCGTTACATTCTGAAACAAACCAAACCCCAACAGTGAAAAATTCTTTGGTATGTCCTGAAAATGAGTAATAAATCTCCCAGCCTCCCCATTCTAAATAGATTCTTGTAAAGCATTGTTAATGTGGACAGGAGATAGAGCATCGGACAAAACAAACAAGTCCTTGATCTCATGGACTGTATATTCTTCAGGGATTTTAGCTTAAGTGCTATTTGTCATATGCCTCCCCGTGTGACTTGGAAAAGTGATTTTTCCTCGGAGTCGACCCAGGGTTTGAGTGAGACCAAGGCGTGGAAAGGTGATATAATTCTGTTCTTCAGGCAACAGATACTTTGTAAATAAGTTGGTTTTCAAATTGGGGTCACCTCAGGTCACTCTTGGGAACACGAGTGGTGAGTGAGCTCAGCACCTAGTAGCCAGCACTAATACCACATTTGGGAGATTTTGCTGCAGCAGCTGAATCAACAGCTGGGCTTCTAAAATCCCTAACTTGCACAGAGGATTTAGCTTTCTCACCCACAAAATTACGGTCCTATATTTACCATCTGTGTGTCACTTTATATTTATGAAATTATAAAAAAAGGGGATTTATTGGGAAAGTAAAGAAATATTTTTGAAAATAAATTAAAGCATGGATCTGTAGCTTAGAAATGCAGTTCTCGATAAGACACGATCTATTAGACATAACAATAGCTCATTAACAAAGAATAGCTATCAGGCAATAACTTTTCAGAGGAATCATTAAAAGAAAATCATGAGCTATTGAAAAGGCTATCTATCCCATTTACCAATAACAGCAGAAAGCTTTCTAAATTGCTACAGAGTTCATCCAATACTTTATTCTCTTTAACTGTATCAATGTTAACATACAATGGAAAGAAAAATGAAATCTAACTTGTTGGCACCTTTAAATGTCTTTTGTTTTTTGTGTTGTATACAAAGGACATTATCTTCTTGATAGAGGGTTTGAAGTGAAGGAACGGCTGCCAAAATGCAGGTCACTTTGTCAGGTATAGGACAGTCTGAGAAACAGGGAAACCTGATTCTTCCAGGCTACTGCACACAGGTGAGATGCAAATCTCCCGCCAACTGTTCCCAATGGAGTCCTTAGCCCGCCTTTCTATAAATAAGCAGACTTTCTGAGAAAGAGTTTCTAGGCATTGTGCTGCTATTTCTGAGTGGTATTAGCCTGCAAGAGAGGAAAGAGTAATAAAAGAGGAAGTGTTCCCCACGCAGGCCATGACTATGGACGGAGACATGGCGCTGGTCTAGGGAGCAAAGGGCTTGACTCCTGTGTGCTTCTATGGAGTAGCATGTCGGTTCTCATATACACTATTCTCTTGATAAGTAATCAGTGAGTTATTTTTATGTCTCTGCAGTATGGTCATCTCAGACTCACTGTTTATAGTATTTCATAGCTAGAAGAGACCTTTGAGATGAACCTCTTACAGAGGAGAAACATTTTTACATATGCCTTTTTCCAGAACTGTAGTCATTTCTTATTGCAAATGACTGAGTTCAAGTGGGAGTGGAGGGTTGTTTTTTTTTCTAATTTGAGTTTGGTGAATTATCAATTCAAATACGCTCCTTAGTTTGGGAAAGAGAAAAATCAAGTAGAACTCTTCTCTAAATGTTTGGTTAGTCTTTTCTCCAGATTTTGGATGTAAATTAACATTAACTTTTACAAAGACACATTTTCTTTCTTTCAAAAGAGCTTTAGGTTATTACTCTGATGTTAAAGTTTATAATCAGAGATGATTTTGTTTGTTTTTTGTAAGAGATTTCCAGTGTCATTAATCCCACAAATGTATGGTCCTAATTTAAAATAATTTTTCTGAAGTAAAAATAAGCAATTCTGTCACTGTGGGACTTTAAAGGAAAGGGCAGTCTTCCAAGTGAATTATAAACAAATTGACCCTCTTAAGATTTTCATTCTTATCTAAAAACTCATTCTTTGCTAGCAAGCCTCATGATTTTTCGTGGCTAGGAAAGCATAGTTCTTAATGGCCCATTATCCTCAGCCTTCCTGATCCAGACAAGTAAATGCAAGCCCATGCCTCATGAAGAATGATTGATTTAGTTACATGGGCATAATTGCCCTATTAGGAAGAATCAGTTCGTTAAAGCTTAGGGGAATGAGTAAGTTAGAAAGAGGTGAGGCTCGCTAGACTTACCTTGACGTGGAGACAATCAAGTGAGGAGAAATCAATTGGCATCTATTTAATACTCTATGATGTGTGAAAACTATTCTGAGAAATTAAGTTGCTTTTTCTTTTTTGTCATTCAAAAGAGAGAAATCAGTACTTTTAGTCAAAATGTGCATTGCACTTATAAATAAACGTAAAATGTGATTTCAAGTTGTATGAAGCTTCTTTAGAAACCGAACTTCATTCTAATATATATTTTGTAAATACTGTCAGTACAGACTCTTTGTAGATAGGTCTGTTTTACCCAGGTTTAACAAAGGCCAGTGGGGCATCTTACAGAAACAAGTTGACATTGTAAAAGTAAAGAAAATTGTAGATATGTATATAGATTTTTCCTAGTTTTTGCAAGGATTTGATTTTTCCCAGAAATCCTATAAATTAGCCATTCTATTTAATCCCCATTACTCATGGGGAAACTGAGTCTCAAAGTCATCTTGATTGTGGGTACCAGACCTGCACTTGATTCCAGGCCTTTTGGATCTTGACAGTACTTCAGGTTATCCCACTTATTTTATACATAATGAAACTAAAATTTCAAGATTTCTGGTTTGCTCAAGATCATAGCTTTAATTGACTTATTAAAATAAGCTTTATTGATTTACTTAAGAATTCATCAGTACATTTTATTACAAAGAATTTAAACCACAAAGATGCAAAAATGAAAACAGGAAGTCACCTTTCTTCCCTACTCTATCTGTAACCTTTTCAGGTTGCTGTGAATCATTTCAGACACAGGTTTATTGATTTAACCATAAGGGAACATGTATACACACACACACGCCCTCTCTCACATGGTGTCTGATTCATTTATTTATAAATGAATGGTAATTTTCATCTTTTTTTGCAGCCTAATTTTTTAACTTAATAATACATGCAGAGAAACTCTTATATTTAGAATAGCTATCCTATTCTTTTAAATTACTACATGGTTTTGCTTAATATAGATAACTCATGTAACCTTTTTCATGTTTTGATGGGCATTGATAGTTTCTAATTTATTTTCTTTAAATAAGTGGATAGCGTGTACACATCTTTGTAAATATATTGGAATATTTTAAAGAATAAATTCTTAGAGGTGATAGACACTGGAAAATTGCCTTTCATCGAGGTTCTACAAATTTTTACTCAAGAAATTGTTGCAGGAGGTCATCGAGAGGGCATGATCGCCAGCTTACCCAAGAGCTGGAGCTGGGCAATCAGAGGCTCCTTACTCCTTCCTGTCTTTGTAATGTACATTGTGCCCACCGTTCCCATACCCAGAGCAGGTTCAAGGACTTAATCTCGAGAGAGTAAAGTATTGTTGAGAACTTCTGGACTGAATATGTGACTGAATCCAGTTAAGGCCTCTTTAAAAACTTTTAAGATTCTAGCTGGTGGGTGTCGAGTTCTACTTGTCTTGCGGCCGCCTAAGACAAGCCTCATCCATAAGTTCCTTTGCTTGTTAAACCTGCCACCTACCAGTCTGGAGTGGTCTGTCTCCTTTGTTGGTCTCTCCTTGCCCTCTGTGTATGGGGGCCAGTTTCAGATTTCACCTGGGAAGCTCCTGGGTTTGCCACCCAACATAAATCCACCAACTTGCTATATTGAAAAGTATCTATTTTAAATTTTTATTTATTTTTTCAAAGGAAAATGGATATCTACTTTTTAAAAAAATTATTAAGTATATCTAAGCAAATTTTCATTTGTTTAGTGGCTACTTCTATTCCTTTCACTGTGAAAATATCTGTAAATAAACTTAGTCCATTTTTTTCTATTAGGTAATTTATATTTTCCTTTTGACTTTTACAAGTAATTTACACATAAAGAATATTAATCTATTGCTTATCTAAGTTAAAAATATTTTCTTTCATTTTGACATTGGACTTTTAATTTTTTTTTTTTTTGAGGAAGATTAGCCCTGAGCTAACAGCTGCCACCAACCCTCCTCTTTTTCCTCAGGAAGATTGGCCCTGAGCTAACATCCATGCCCATCTTCCTCTATTTTATATGTGGGACACCTGCCAAAGCAAGGCTTGACAAGCAGTGCGTAGGTCCACATCCGGGATCTGAACCACTGAACCCTGGGCTGCCAAAGTGAAATGTACGAACTTAACCGCTGCACCACTGGGCTGGCCCCTGGACTTTTAACTTTTTAATAATGTCTTCTATATTTTAAAAGTTTTATATTTTTATGTAACTCAGTAGGTCATCTTTTTCCTTATGGCTTCTAAGTTTCGTGTTATGCGTAGAAAAAATTTGTTACCTCCAAACTAATTAAAAATAAATCATCCATATCTTTCATAAATTCAGCTCTTTAAGCTACTAACATTTTCATTAGTGTAATGTAAAGTAAAGTGTGGTAAGGATTTCACTCTATTTTTTTCAAAAAATTCTAAACAATGATCTGTAATTTATTTGTTAAATAAACTGTGCCTTCTCTACCGATTCCAAAGATGATAATGTACTAAATTCTTATTTACGTATAACATGAATCTGTTTCTGGAATCTCTGTTCTGTTCCACTGCTCCACTTGACAATATCTGTTCTCAATACCTTGTTTTACTCTATATTTCCAGAAGCTTTCACTACAGCATGTTACCACACATTATTCCTTTTTCCGCCAACTTGTCTATTTTCATGCTTTCTTCTCTGTAAAGATCTTCTATTTATTAGCATCAACTTTTCAAATTCCATGAAAAAGTTGAATTTTAGTTGGAATTTCATTTGTACATGAATTTGGAAAGAATTATTATCTTCATGCTGTTGACTTTTCTCATCTGGGAATATGTTATGTATTTCCGTTTATTTAAGAGAGTGTGTGTGAGGATGTCTGTGTATCCTTCAGTACATTTCATGGTTCTTTTTTATTATTTCTCATTCAAGTCTTGTAGATTTCTTATTAGTTTTATTCCTAGAAATTTTATGTTTTTTAAAATTTTGCCTCTTTCTTTATTGAGATATAATTGACATATAACATTGTATAAGTTCAAGGTGTATAACACGTCAATTTGATATTTATATATTGCAAAGTTTTCTGTTCTATTTTATTCAGTCTTTGTTCTCTTTGCTTTTCAGTTTTCAAAGTTTCTATTGATATGTCCTCAAGCTTAGAGAGTCTTCCCTCAACTGTGTCCAGTTTACTAATACGCCCGTCAAAGGTATCCTTCATTTCTGTTACACTGTTTTCTATCTCTAGCATTTCTTTTTGGTTCTTTCTTAGGATTTCTCTCTCTCTGCTTACATTGCCCATTGTTCCTGAATGCTGGCTACTTTATCCATTACAGCCCTTCCCATATGAGTCATAGTTTTAAATTTCTGGTCTGATAATTGCAACATCCCTGCTATGTCTGGTTCTGATGCTTGTTCAGTCTCTTCAAACTGTTTGTTGCTTTTTAGTATGCTTTATGATTTTTTTCTTGATTACTGGACATGATGTATTGGGTAAAAAGGAACTGGGTAAATAGGCCTTTAGTAATGTGGTAGTGAGGTGTGGGGGAAGGGGAAGTGCTCTGTAGTCCTGTCATTAGGTTTTGGTCTTTTAGTGAGCCCATGCCTATGGACTGTGTGCCTCACAAGAGATTCTCATTTATTTTCTCTCCCCTTAGTGGGGACAGGATGGTTAGAGTAGGCCAGAGTTGGGTATTTCCCGTCTCTTACATGAATGAAGGCTAAAGCTGGAGTTAAAAATTTACCTTCCCCAGATCAGTTAGGCTCTGATAATACTGCAGCAGGTTAGGTTCTGGTTAACTAGCTTCCCCTTAGAGCAGGCAGGCCTTGTTAAGAACAGGGTGTTCTGGTGTAATTTAAACCGGCTCCTTTTCCCATCCCCCTGCTGGAATTCCAAGAATATTTTCCTCTGATATATAACCATGGGAATCTGGTCAAGCTCCTGGAAGTCAATCTCACAATATTGTGGGGCTCCCCTATGACTGGGTCCCTTTGGAGTTTTAACTGTCAGAGTTGTTCCAGCAGTCCGTCAATTACAGTTCAGGTTTTCCTACCTTGGGCAATGCTTCCTGCAGTGTGAGTCTTTGCTCCAGGAAGCCACCATTTCCTGTGTTTGTCTGTCTGTCTCCCCAGTCTTGAGGGCTGCAGATTGCCCTGTGTCCTCCCCTCTCTTAAGGATCCTAGAAGAGTTGTTGGTTTTCAGTCTGTTCAACTATTTGCATATTAGGATGGATTGGCAACTTCCAAACTGATGGTATGTTTTCTTTTACATCGGGTTGTTGTTGTTTATAGGGAAACTATTGATTTTCACTGCTGACTAGCGTATGGTGTAAGGGAGGAAGGGCTATTCCTCTGCGCTCTAAGTCCTTCTGGCTGGTCTAAGAATTAAATTGACATGGGACAGAATAACAGGAGAAAATGAAACAAAGTTTAATAACAAGTATACATGGGAGAAACCCAGGAAAACTGAGTAACCTGCCAGAACAGCTGAGGCTGCAACCTTTAATACCATCTTCAGCTGAAGACAAAGAAGGATGTTGGGGTGGTGTTTCGGGACTTCAAAAGGGAAGAAGACAATTTACATGGAGATGGAAATGCAAATGTTTGATAAACAAGTGTTTGCTGGGTCATCTATAGATAATGTGACCCAAAAGACAGAACTTTGGTAAAAATGGGCCTACTGGTGCCTTTCTGTCTGTCACAACTATTTTACATTATATTATAGTTATCTTATGGTATTAGCTGCTTCCTGGAACAGGACTCCTATCTTAAATTCTTTTAGGGAGTTAGGGTGAAGGTCAAAGTTTCTTTCAGAGTCTTTTTTTCTTAAAAATAATCAAGCCAATTCTGATCCCCTACAGTGGCAATCTTAATAACTAGTAGATCTAATAGTGCCAGAATTTATATTTTTATTTTTTAGGTGGAAAATTATGTCATCTGAAAAAATGATAATTTTCATTTTCTTTTTTAAGCATTCATACTCATTATTTTCACTTAGCATATTGACTAGAATTTCATTATCCTGTTCTTGAATTTAGTAGAAATTCTTCTTATAATATTTGCTCTCCCTGTATTTTATAATGAAAAATAATTGACTTTAGGAATATGGAATTTGATTATTTCATTTTTATCTCCAAACATCATCGTGGTATAATTGTGTATAATAATCATTTATACTTTTTAGATTTCCATTATATCTGTAGTTATGTTTGTATAGGTGCCTAACAATACTTTTTATCTTCTCTTTCTCTCTCGATAAAAATTGAAAATATGGTATTTATCATTTAGTATTGTAATTTTATAAGAGACAGTTTGGTTTTATTAATGTCTTGTGTTGTTTACTCTCTATTTAATTTGCTTGCTGTGTTTGTTTTCCAGTTCAATAATTTGTGCTTTAAGATTCATCAATTTCTTTTCACATTTTTAAGTTCCTTTTCTTACATATCTGGAAATATCTCATTTTGGGGGGTTGTTTTGACTGAATTCAAAGTTCAGAATTAAATAATTGGTATTATGTTCCAGAATTTAATGTTACTGATGGAAAGATATTAGTATGATTCTCATTCTTTGTAAGTATCTTGTGCTACAAGAAAAGAGAAAATCCTCCAAAAAGGCCAGTTATAAAGTGCAAATGAGGGAAAACCAAATGATTAATAGTTATGTGAAGAAATGCTCAAACTTATTTGTAATCACATAAATTAAAATTAAATTGTGATATTACTTTGTACTCATCAGATTGGGAAAAAATGATATGGCTTTATAACTCAGTGCTGGAAGATATTTAGATAGAAAGGAATCTATATATTGATGTTGAAAGTGTGAATTGATTCAACCTCATTGTTGAGATATCTCATACCGCTTGGTGAAATTAAGTATGCACACCCTACAACCCGGCAATGCAGCTCCTTGGTGTATATCCCAGAGAAATTCAAGACAGGATATAAGGAGACGTGGACAATGATTTGTAGTAGCAAAATGTTAGAGGCAATCTAACTGTCACTGGGAGAATGGACAAGTGTAATGTGGTGGTAATGCTCTACAACATATCATGCAGCAGCTAGAGACAATGACTAGGTATACACACAGAACTTGAGAACTCTTAGGAACATAGTGTTGTGTGAAAAAAAAGCAAGAAACATATAAAGTTTCCAGCACAATACCACTAATATATTTTATTATTTATTTATTTATTTAAATGTTTTTATTTTTTAAAATTTTTCTCCCCAAAGCCCCCCGGTACATAGCTGTATATTTTTTAATTGTTGGTCCTTCTAGTTGTGGCATGTGGGATGCCACCTCAGCACGGCCTGATGAGCGGCGCCATGTTGGCGCCCAGGATTCAAACCAGCAAAACCCTGGGCCACCAAAGCAGAGAGCATGAACTCAATCACTTGGCCACGAGGCCGGCCCCCACTAATACATTATTTTCATAAAACTCTACCTGAAAAGAACTGGGGAAGGGACACCAAGTGATAACAGAAAAACAGATCCCCAATTGTTCTGGTTCATATTTATTCATTCAGTAGCATTTACTACTTATGAAAACCAACAAACCTATCAAAAAGTTGGAGTGGCCATAAAGAGAGGTGGAAGGGATGATAAAGTGCACTAATTTTTTTTTTATCCATCACAGTAAATAGTCAATAAAAGATATCTTCTAAAGTCTATGAATCAGTAAATAAATGTTTAAGCACATTATATAAATTTATAAAGTTCACTTCAATGAGTATCAAAATAAACGTATAAACTTCCCAAAATGGGAGAAATAGAATTTATCCAAAAACAAACAAAAATTTAAAACTAAATAGCAGAATCTATAAATAAAGCACTGAAACAGAAAACATGAATGGCAGAAGTATAATATATAATACATATAGAACATACTACTATGTTAGCAGAAATTTTATTTTATTTTCAACGGATTATGGAACATTTATAAAAATTGATTGTATAAAGTCCTCAATAATTTGTAAAATATTTTTTAAACTACAGATTCTACTAGCTAACTATGAAATCATTCTGAAAGTTTTGGAACAGAAAGAAACAAAAATACTTAACCAATTGGAAATTTTAAAAATTTATCTTAAATTACTCAAGTTAAAAAGTACTTAAGAACCTAAATATCTGGTTGCTGGCATAAACTAAGGTGCAGTAAATGCATGTGTTTCCAAGTTCTGTATTCTATTCTATTCCTTATGGGAGTACCTGTTTTTATGATTATAGCTTCATAATGCCTTAATATGTAGACAGGCTAGTCTCCTACTCTAAATTTCATTCTTCAGAAATAACTTGGCTATTCTTGGCCCTTTACTCTTACGTGTTAATAGAAACATATAAAGTTTTATTTTCCGCATTTATGTATTGAAAATGTATTAGTATGGATATTTCTCAAAAAATTATAAATAAAATTACCATATGATACAGCTATTCCACTTTTGGATATTTATCGAAAGAACACAAAAACATTAACTGAAAAAGATATTTGCTTATGTTTTTTAAAACTGAAGAAATAAACCAAAAGCAAACAAACAAAAAAGTTTTTGGGAAAAAAACCCAGAGTTGATAGAATAACATAAATATTTTCCCTCAAAACAAAATAGAATTTTTTTAATCTTAAAATTCCAACAGAAAATTAATTGTAAAATGAGCATAGTCTATGTGGAGTAGATAAAAAATAACTACACTGTGAGGAACTATTTGTTTCAAGTGATTTTTAAAACACAGTAAATTGGGGGCTGGCCCCGTGGCCGAGTGGTTAAGTTCGCGTGCTCCGCTGCAGGCGGCCCAGTGTTTCGTTGGTTCGAATCCTGGGCGCGGACATGGCACTGCTCATCGGACCACGCTGAGGCGGCGTCCCACATGCCACAACTAGAAGAACCCACAACGAGAAATATACAACTATGTACTGGGGGGCTTTGGGGAGAAAAAGGAAAAAATAAAATCTTTAAAAAAAAAAACACAGTAAATTGATTGTTCATTCTTAATGAGATATCACTAAGAAAGAAAAAAGCTAAAAGAGAAAAAAATCTTCAAACTATTTTCAGTAGCATTTTTGAAGACTAGTATTATGCCTTATGTTGTTTCCTCCCACTTTAATCACAGCTTGATTCAGTAAATTTTCTCTAGTGTTTTCCATTGATTTTATCACTTCTTATAGTATTTACATATATCAATAACTGTCAAATGTATGACCTGTTAAATAGAAGACTTTATTTACTAGGATTCTAGGCAAAATGCTTATCTCAAGAAATGCAGTTAATGGATGATGGATGACACTTTCCAAGTGACTAGTCATGGTTGGAAATGTGTCAAGATTTAGAGGAAATGTAGTGAAAAGTGAGTAGTGTGACAGTGTGGTAGTGCTGGGACAAAGTAGAAGAAAAGAAAGATTCTTAATACCCTGAAAATAAAACTTGGGAACTTGAGAGTCTAAAGGGAGTTTTAAATAATGCTTGCTGGTTTGATGGCACAGCTGTGTGATATCCTTGGGCCACACTTTCGAGAAAATCTATAGTCAAACTCTTCTGATTAGTCAGCATTTTTAGAGTTAGACTCATATTTCTTTGCGGTGAGTAGTCCTGGGTTTTGCAGCTAGAACATGCCTGCCTACCTTTACATGGATTTTATCTACTGTTTCATCTCTCTTCTCCCCTGAGCTCATTGTCCTCCCCCATCCACAGTCTAAATCTGCTCTTCTGACTCTGTATCAACACATGGAAATACCATCTAAATTACGATTCAAGATGGAAATAAGAGAGTCATTCTTAACATTTTCCTATCCTTTAATCTTCATAATCATTGAGCCTTGCCAAGATTCTTCCTGAAATATCTCTCAAAATTGTCCTCTCCCATCACAACCTCACTGACATTGCTTTAAGCTAGAAACTCAACATCTGTGTTCTAAATGATTAAAATAACTTCCTCACTCTTGTGCCTATCTCCAGAATCTCTCTAGCTCTAAATTATTTTCTCCACTTCTATTAATTTTTGTTATGAAATACAGATACGATGCTGCCAAATTTTATATAGAAAACCTTAAATGGCACTGAACTACCAACTGTTAAAAGTCCAGATACCTCAGGAGGGCATGCCAGGTTCATCACCTTGACACAATATATCCTTGGGGATTATGCTACTATCCAAGAGAATTCCCTTGACTGTGAAGAGAATCCATTACTGAGGCTCTTGGCAGTGTTTTGTTGGTCCAGAGATGGGCAATGGACAATGCAAAGGCAATCCAAACCCTTTTTTGAGGAGGATTGGGAGGAATCTGGAGTTGGGCTAGAGAAATGTAGAGAGACAAAAACAGAGATTGAAATTTGACCTGAAATTTGGTCTCTCTCTCTATTGTGAATTTAAAGAACCGTTGACAGTCATCTTCCTCCTTTCATGTGGCCTGAGTAGTAGAGATAGACATGTTGAGAAAAACCATTTAAGTAGATTATCAGAAAGAAGCAGATATGAGGGATGGAAAGAGCATGCTCCTTAGGTCCCTTGAAACCTTCTACTTGCTGATTTCCTGAGACTTGGATTTCCATTTGTCTAATGTAAAAAAAATAAAAACCTAAGCCAATGAATCTAATTGTATTGGAGAAAGGATGGAAGATGCAAGTAATTCTACTAATTACTAAGTAAGAAGGATAATTTTATTAAAGTTTCAATTTTAACACACTTAATTGACAGAGCTTTTGAAATTTGTTATACCTATATAAAAAAGTATGTATTTTTAAAAATATTGAACTTTAAAGTTAGATATGTAAACTATGAATAGGATAGTAACACAATCATTCATTTGCCTTCATTTTTGGTTTACCTGAAATTTGGGTCTTTGCCAACAGCATGAGATGTATTTTCTTAACCAGGTGTGAAGTGAGGAAAACTATGCCTTGTACCCCACCTCTAGCTCAGCTGTTCAAGATCACAGCTTAGTTTCTTGTTAAATAACAATGTCAGTGTAAGCTATGTGGCACTTCTCTGTTGTCCCCAAATTGACTGTAAGGCTTAAAGTTGAAGATAAATGAGCTTTAAGCACCTTATCTCTGAAAAAGTTCACCAGCAATTAAGTCTAGAATCTTCCCATTCTAATCCCTGGATATTAATCTTGAAGTGTGTCTCTTATATTGGCTAGACTATATTGGAGACAGATATAAATATGTAACTAGTGATTTAAGAAAGGTAATTTCTGAGAGCAATAAGTGCTCTGAAGGATATAAACACTGTCATGTGATAGAATGTGGGCAGGGACTTTGGATAGGGTGGTCAGCAAAGGACTCTGAAAAGATGACAGTTGGACTGAGATCTGAACGATGAAAAGAATTCAGCTACCTCAACATTCACAAGAAGAGCATACCATCCAAAGGAACAGCAGATGCAAAGATTAGGAAGTGGGAACATGTCTGAGGTGGTCTTGGAACAGAAGGAAGGCCAATGGACATCTGAGAGGCATACAGCATGATGGTATTTTAATAGTATTTTAATGTATTTGCTAGAATAAATCTGACTATAATACTATAAATAATGTTGCCTTTTTAGTTTTTCAATGTTTAATAGCAATAAAATGTCTTAATTTTATATTCAGATTTTTCTTTATTTAAATTATTATAATTAGTTAGAAAAATTGTGAATTATTCTTAGATACTCATTGTAAGATCAAGTCGTGTTCTAAATGTAGAATGAGGCTTGTTTTCATAAGAAATATCTTTCATTATAGACACTAATATCCAGAAATTTTATGTAAAGTTCTATCAGCACTGTGGAGCAAGAAATTCCAATCAATCCCATTCGAATACTTTTATTTCAATATAAAAGGAAATATTATTTACTCTTCATGTCGGCTTTCCTGGACAGTTTGAACTTGCTCACCTAATGTGGTTATCAGATAGAAATTTTTCTTTTTTTGATAAATCATGGATCTCCGTTCCTTTACCTAGAGGACATGGCAAGTATATACCTTTTAACTTACTGTAAAACTTTCAAAGTCATCACTTTGAGCAGATCTTTACTTTGAGATCTTAAGAAGACTATCAGTAACTAGTGGAGTACCATGGCGATTTTAATCCATTGATGACTTGCAGGAAGTTATTGTAAGTCAATGCACAAGATACATCAGTGCAGTGTCTAAAGCAGCAGAAATTGACTTGCACGCACAGGTGTACTTCTGTACTGTAGTTATTAGCTCCATTTGTCAATATGGAGAAATGAAGGCTAAGAGAGATTAATTGGGCTTGCCAAGGTTACAAAACATTGGAGTGACAGAACCAGAAAAAGAGCCTATGTTGTCTGACACCCAAATCCCTGCTCAGAGTCCTCCATCTTATCGCCTCCAGCTAAATGCTACCCATTGGTGGATAACAGGCTCAATGCAATGCGTTTTATTGTGCCTTTTCTATAATTAATGACTAGGGATGCCTTCTCTGTTCTTTCTAAGATGTTAAATTGTTTCTCAGTGAGTTCTCAGTCGTGAATCTTTGTTCTGTACTTGCCTATATTTCTCGCCCCATTGACTTCACAGCAAGATGGAATACGGGAAAGATGTAAAGCCTCTGCCCTTTTTTCCATTAGTGACAATATTTTTCCAGTTCAGTTACAGGTTTAAACATAGGCTCTTTGTTAGCCAATTCATCTAACACCTCACTCACATAGAGTTCAAAACATACAAATGCTTCCTAAATCTTTATGTTCTTATTCTATTAATTTCAGAGACAAAGTAATGTGATATTTTTTCATCTTTTTACTTTATATCTTTTTATCATGAAATATATATGAGTTCTGCAATAACTTACTGATAGGATGGGTTACCAAGGATTATTGATTAAATCCTACTCATTTGTGAGCAACTATTTTTTAACTCCATTTCTCATGGGCTAGGACTTATTTCATAAATCAGATTTGCCTTTGTGAAATGTAGTAATATTTTGAGAAATGTAAATAATGACATTGAAGTGTTCCAGTCAATAAAATGATATAACACATTTAATTAATTTTCTTACCACATCCCAAGGGCAATTGAAAGTTGAAGACTTTTCCTCTTCAAAATGTACTCAGCACACTTGCAATAGTATATCTTGATAAAAAAGACTATGGCAAGGTGCAAAGGAAAGAAAATGCAATAAATCCTCTTGTTGCTCTGGAAGCAAAAGTAACTCGATAATAAGTTGCCAGTCAATTCTGAGATTTCATCCCAGATAATATAAGAAAACATTAGTAACACTTAATGTGGAGAGAATATACCTAAAGCTGTGTTCCTAGTGTGTAGTTTTAAAAGCGTTTGGGTGATTTATTTATTCCATGCATTTTTTCATTTAAATACATGTATTATAAATTCTGATTACATTTTAAAACTTAAAACAGTCAAGGTTTATTGATTTTCAAATTTTTCACATTTTGTCATTGCGTTTAACCCACATGATTTAAAATTCTAGTTACTATGTATGTTTCCATATAGTTTCATTTTGTTACATGAAATTTAATTAACAGTATTTCAATAAAACAAATGAAACTCATTAAGTTTTTCAAAATATGCTCTTCTGATTACTACAATTCCTGGGTTTTTCTTATATGGAGAATACTTGGCATAACCATGTGCATCTGTTAAAAGAGTTAACATCTAATCTAAAGAATTTTTCCTCCTTTGATTGATGGACAATTTCTAAAGAATGTGGTTTGTCAAGAAGCCTTTCCCTTCCTGAAATCCCTGTTTCCAACCAGTGCTAGCAATTTCCTGCCTGTGATGGCATTCAAGACATGAGATATCCTTGTTTTTGACAGCAAAGGACATTTGTTTTGTTTGAGCTGCACTCTTATCACTGACAACAATAAAATTGTCAAGTGTGTTATTTGAAACATCAAATTCAATAAGAACCTTTGTGTAAGTAAGGGACACTGGAAATAATAACGTTTTCCTTCTTAACCAATGAAGCACACAGCTAGAATTTGGGATATTTGTGGATTAAATGACAAAATATGATAAATTACAAAAGAATAAAATTATAAGGAACCAACTAGGATATTTTTGTAATGACAAAGTAGAATGAAAGCTATTTGTGAAATTATACATTAGGAATCAAGAGGACTATAACAACAAATAATTTAAAAATACAAATAAATTTTAGTTCTCAACCAAGTTTTGAAATTAAATATCTGAGTTGTCACTGAGAAAGTGAATGAAATAAGATAAAAATTAGACTTCTATAACTCTGTTCTTTAGAAAAACTCACTGTCAATAGGAAGTAATGTTCATTCATTCATTCTCTCATTCTCCATTTTGCTTGAATCCATGTCCTGCTGATCTAACTTTGACCCACATTTCTGAATGGATTCAATCTTTGTAAAGGAAAGGAAATTTATTTAACTATCTTGTGACTTGCTGAGGTAGATTAGGTAAAAAGAAGTTTAAGGATTAAATTTAAGATTCATGACTGTTAAAGTGTTACAATTTATACTACTGATGCCAAAAATTACAACTACATGGACTCTTAGAATTTCAGTTTGGATTAAATCCATTGTCCTATGAACATATAGCTATAGTCTATTAAATTTAAATAGTGGCAAATCTGTCACAATATAAGATCCTACACTCAGTGTAATAACTATGGAATTATTAAAACAGTCACTAGTAATTTTTATTTTTAGCATCTGTGAAACAATTCTAATTTACATTAATAATTATAATTAGACCATATTTTCATTTTACAAGCACAGAAATATTTGTCTTTAATTTTTTGCAAGATTTCTAAAACATAAATTTAGAAAATGTACTTTGAAACATAAAATTAGTAAACAAATATATGATAGGGAAAAAGATATATTATAATATTTTCTTACTTTAAATGTATTGAATTTTCTTGGAACACTATATAGCCAAAGGGGGAAAAAATGCATTGCTTTGCAGTCCTTACCAACGAAATTTTAAGTAAGAATTCTCATATATATATATAGTTTTCTTCATGAGGAAGATTGTCCCTGAGCTAACATCTTTGCCACTCATTCCCCATTTTGTATGTGGTATGCCACCAGAGGTTGTTTGATGAACAGTGTGTATGTTGGCGCCTGGGATCTGAACCCACGAACCTCGGGCACCAAAGCGGAGCACACGAACTTAACCACTACGCCAACAGGCCAGTCCCCTCATATCATTTTTTCTATTCCTTGTGAAGTAATGTATAAGCTACCTGGGTACAAGAAGACATAACTTCTTTTTAAGAGATGGGGGATATAATATGTTAACTTATTTCCTACATACATACACATCGGAAGGCTGTCCAGACTAGAGTCCATTAATAATTAAAAAGCACCTAGAGCTGCACTGGTGTCTAAAAGGAGGAAAAGAGAAGGAGAACCCTCTTTATTCCATTATCATTACCATTCTTTCCCTTCTTCACTTTATTTGCTCTTTGCTTCTTGTCTCATTCCCTTATTGCTCACCTGTGCACAGCCCTGGTTCACGTATAGTCCAAGAATGAGGGTCAGATTCATTTTTAGGTTTGCTACTGAGTTGAATCAGTTTCCCTGCCACTGAGTGGGCAAACTGCAGGAGACCATGCAGGCACTTAGGAAATAATGATTTTATTTTTAAAGATTTTACTGAGCAAAAGTGTTAGTTCTGAATTAGAGGACTTCAGAAGTTGAAATGAATAGGTGAATACATAATTAAAGTTACTCAGTTTGAGAGCTGTATATCCTTTAAATTTTTTCAAGCCATGGAATATTAAATTACTAGAGTGCACAAAAAAGAAAATATCTTGGACCTATTTACTCTTTTTAAAAAATATTAATATATATTCATAATACGTATAATGATTGCATGTGCAGTTATTATTGATCTAATGATAATGCTAGCCAAATATCCTAGAATTCAGTAAATAATATGTCACACGACCTTTCCTTTTAATGCACGGTATATAGCTGGAATTCTACCTGACTACATGACATCCAGGCTTTTACCAGATTACCCTAGTTTAGAACTTCTGGTAATCTCCAGGGAATTGTTCTGGGCACTCTTTGCCACATCACAGTCATCTGGCTCTAGAATCCTACTGTCCACTCAGCTCACAGTTTACCATGTGCTCTGTAGCATGTCATCTCATCCTTTGTCTTAAGACTAACTTCTCTCAGGCGGCTGTTGCTGGTCCAAACTGCTTCATCTTAAATTTGGGCAGAGAGCTGGGTTTTCAGTTCCCCACAGGAATCGCTGAGAACAGATTGTAATGTTTAGCAAGATTTTACTGAAGGCTTGGGAACAATAGAAGAGAAATATAATAATGACTTTAAAAAGGATGCTCAATAAAGCTACTCTCAGAGTGAGCCAGCATCCACACAGTTCCTCCTGCACGTATCAGAGCCGGACACAGAAAGGTGCTGGCTAAGTATTTGTTTGTTGAATTAATTAATGGAATTGAATGTTTGCAGAATCCATGCATTGAAATGTATTAACAGAGTTTTTGAACTAGAAGCCTCTCAACCTCCAACCTGCCAACCTGCATCAGGATTCAGTTCATTTCCTCTCAAAGAGTGACTTTGAGAAAGTCTCTAACCAGGTCCCATCTCTTTCAAAGTTGGCACAAACTAAGCCATTTTCTCCTCCTCATCCAGGTATGAGGATTATTTCTGAAGTAGTGATTTTTATAACAACTTCATTATTCTAGTATCTGCTATACCATACCACTTCTCTCTCTTTTTTTTTTTTTGAGGAAGATTACCCCTGAACTAACATCTGCCACAAATCCTCCTCTTTTGGCGGAGGAAGGTTGGCCCTGAGCTAACCTCTGTGCCCATCTTCCTCTACTTTATATGTGGGACGCCTGCTACAGCATGGCTTGATAAGTGATGCACAGGTCCGAACCTGGGATCCAAACCAGCAAACCCCTGACTGCCGAAGTGGAGCGTACAAACTTAACTCCTGCACCACCGGGCCAGGCCCACCGTACTACTTTTAAGTACAAAAAATAGCATTGTTTTAGTTGGTGTGATATAATTGAGCAACTCCATTCTTTTTTTGAATTTCTCCACTTCACCCTGCCCACATTTTTGTGTTTCTGACTATCACCCTTGAAACTTGATACTCTTACTGCAAAGCCCTTAACCACTTGTTTCCACTCAGATACTTCAAGCTCCTTCTCACCCATTCCAATTCTCCATGATTCCCTTCTGTCTAGTAACCCTACCAACTACTAAGTTCATCTTTCATCTGAGGGAGGGGAGAAGTTAGATCAAAAAAAGGAGCATTCTGTAATCCAATGATGTGCAAAATTGTCCTTAGGAAATTTCCTGAGAACTTCTCTGGGGGTGAATAAACATGCCAAGAAATTCTGAAGCCTAATGATTCCAGCTCTTCCAGAGTTGGGAGCTCTATCCTGAGGCTGCCTTGGGTGTTCTGGACTAAAGTGAAAGAGAGCAACTGAGCCTGAAGCAGCCATCAATTTAAATTAGCATGACAATAAATGATACACAGGCACATATGTGTGTTTACATTTTACCCAATGCTTTGCTTTAGAGCTAAATTATTTGTGTTTTCATAATTTCTAACACAGTATTAGTATACAGTAAAATGGTAGCTGACTTTCTTTATTAAGCTGTTTCTTTAAGAAGCTTTGAACCCATACAAGATTTTATTTAATAAAGTTTAATTTTTCTATAATCATGTAATATAAAAAAGATTAATTGCAACATTTACCATTAATAATACTTCTGGATTTACTTATCCACTACTCATTGAAATAGTGTATTACTTACGTGTGTGGATTATCAAAGGAGTGATGTTTGGGTCCCTAGAGAGGGTAGTTAGGACATTCGCAAAGTAAAGGGGAACACTGGTCAAGGTCAGAGGTAGAAGAAAACATTTTAGTGACAGGAAGGTAAAGCTGCTTGGCTAAGGCAGTAGTGGGTGTTAGAGAGGAATGGGAGGTAAGTTTGGATGGATGAGGAGAATTTCTGCAAAGTCAGTAAAGAAATTTTGCACTGAGGGAAGCAGGATATAGTGAATTCAAAAAATTTTAGTTTGTTAGAAAAAGTACAGAAATTTTGCAGCTTTTTATTTAGTGTGTTGATACTACTGTTGGCCATATTATCTAATAAAATGGCGACATTGTTTTATATTATTCTATCATAACAAAAGGGATAAAAATGTATGCCTTCTGTCCACTCTAGAGTCAAAATTGTAGTGGTCCATCCTATTACTCACAAAAATCCAATAGTTCTCTTAACTTAAAAACAATAATTTTTGGGGGGCAGCCCTGTGGCAGAGTGGTTAAGTTCACACACTCCACTTTGATGGCCCAAGGTTCAACAGTTTGGATCCTGGCACGGACCTACGCACTGCTCATCAAGCCATGCTGTGGCGGCACCCCACATAGAAGAACTAGAAACGTATAACTAGGATATACAACTGTGTACTGGGCCTTTGGGAGGAAAAAAGTAGGAAGATTGGCAACAGATGTTAGCTAAGGGCCAATCTGCCTCACCAAAAAGCATACCTCTAAAAAATAAAAAGATAAAAAATAAAACACAATAGCCTACTTTATTATTTGAAGAAAAAAGCAATAATTTCGGAAAAACTGTCCAAATATCAGAAATAAAACTCAAGTAGCACTTATTTAGGCAGCAAATCCCAAGTGCAGAATTTTCTTGTGAAGCAAAATGCTCTGAATCGTTTTCAAACATTCGATAGAAGCTGTGAATCTCCTTTGTGAATCTTTGAGAAAAAAAATCTAATGAAATAGCGAAAGCAACTGAAATTTAGGATCTACTTAGGAAAACAAAAATATTCCTTCTAGGTATTGTGTGTGTGTGTGTGTACTAGATCTTGTATTGATTCTGTTACTAATGCAGGAGGCACCATAAACACAAGTATTACATAAAAGGTTGATAGATACAAACTGGGAGCATATTATTTAAACTTTGTCACAAATATTGATGCAGGTGCCAAAACTGGTGCAAAAATTTCAAATTATCACTTGGTTTGTTTGCAAGAAGGAAAAGCGTCAAGGTGCTTAGCAGAGATGTTGTGGCATTGTGATTCTAACACCTACTCTCTGTGCAAGACAAATCCTTAAACTCTTCCAACTGTGATGGTGTCACCTTTCATTGAGAAGAATATATGCCAATTGTACAGCTGTGTGATAGTAGCCAAGAATAAAGGAATTTTGTAGTTCAAGGATTACAATCTATTTAAAAATGCTAATTTTAGAAGCTAGGTTTTTGATTCCTTTAGGCCATGATTTTGTTGGATTTCTAAAAACAACCCATAATTGAATTAATGAAGAACTCCATATTCATACCTCCAGTCCTAAATTAAACACAGCTACAAGAGCAAAAAGAGAATGCCATTGCCATGTTACGTTTTTTACATGAAGGTATTTTTCTGACTTATCCCAAATACTCTAGAGATGGTTAATTAGCTATCTCAATAGTCCTATTTTACAGCCTAGCTGCTCACATTAAAAATGTTATCTCTTGCCAGTTGTTTGTTTGGTACTGTTCTTGTGAGCTACTAATACTCATAGAAGAAAAAGAAATATAGGGCATTTAGATGTTGGAAAATCATATGCATTATGTCATATCCAATTGTATCAATGAAAGTGAGTATTGACAAGAGGCGTATGTGTATTGGTTGCTCCAATAACACACTGGTTTTAGAAACAAAACTGCAAATTCTTTTCACATCAGTATAAAACTTGTGTGAATTGCTACAAGAAATAGTCTACAAGTTAAAATGTTATTAGAAAATGTCTGTCCGCATGGCTGGGAGCGGGAGGAATTTGGTATTTGAAGGTCCATGTAATCTTGCAGTTGGCTGCCCGTGAGCTGTCTCCCAAGTTCCATAACCTTGATTTTGCTTCCCATCTCCTGACCCCCAGTTACTCTTTTTCACACATTCCTTAATAGTGACTGACTCGATGTCAATAGAGCTCCCTTTCTCTCATGAAAACCCCTCAAGGTTTTCTGTGACTTGGGTCTGTGAGTTGCCCTCCTTTTCATCATTTTTATCCTTCTAGTGCTCCATGTCATGCAAGCTCCATCCCTTGCTTCATTTTATGCTTTTTTCTCTCTTCAACTGAACATGCAGGACCAAATACCCAGACGTCTGGATGTGTTGAGGCCAATATTTGAGAGTCCCCTCTGTATATTAGGATCTAAATGCCATTACTTAAGCACTCATAAGTTCTTGGTTTGATTGACATGCTGTTTATATTATGGTTTGCATATTAAATGTCTATAAGTTCTGTATTTTGAAGATGATGTCATACAACTGTTGCATTGACATACTGGCCATAAAATAATTTTTGCATCTTTATCTTTTATCTTTATTTTGTGACCCATTTTCATTTGGATCTCCATTTCATACATACACACACATGTACACACACACACACAGAGGCACACACCCCAAACCACTCAGTGGATTGGATATAGGGAAGGATCCCTTACGATGCAGTATAGAAGAGAACAGAAATTCTTCCCACTGCTAAACAGTAGTTTAGAGCCATGAATTTATTTTCTATGAGCCTCTTGAGCCACTAATTTGGAAAAAGACTAGATTATTTTATGCTAGCAGTTTTCAACTATTTTTCCTTTAGACTTGTTGAATACTGTTAGATTTTCAGTTGCACTGGTTTTATAAATTGATCCCTGTGGAACTATCTTTTCCAAAGGTAGTGTGCCTTCTTTCAAACCTGGATTAATGACACTGAATTTGCCCTTTGATGTTAATAATTAAAAAAGAATAAAAACTCCTTGTGGACTTTTTCTTCAATGTAATTTAAGCTTAGTTTCCTTCTCAATAATAGCTATCTGATAAGATTTACATCAATGATGAAGACTAGTTGGAGTGTGTGGTTCATTTCTGGACTGACAGGAATAATACGAAGTATGTTCCTGTAGTCTCTCTGGAATCACCAGGCTCTGTACAGAAAATCTTTTGATTTTCTGTGAGTATGTATATGTGAGTATATTTGGTTCCATTCAATCTAGAAGTATGTATTGTGCATAAGCCATTTTGAATGATACTATATAAGAATCAAAACAAATATTTAAAGTAATTTTCTCAAGTTACTATAATATTTTAGGGAACATAAGACAATTTCAAATAACTATTAAAATTAAAACATAGAAAATGTTATAAAAATAATAAAATTTATGGTATGAGTACAGAGAGGGGAGTTTTTTCATTGTTATTCTATTTCCACATAATAATACATATGTAACCCCAAAATATTTGAAGTTTTTGTATGGCAATTTATTTTAAAGACACCATCTTCAAATTTTACTAAACAATCACATCCTTATTTTCAAGATGCTCTTGGAGAAAAGCTATTTGTAAAGTCAATGCTTCTGATTTGAGTGTGTACAATTGTTACTTTTATTTGACTTTAGCAAATAGTGCATACATTGTAAAAAATTCTGGATATAGCATGTAACTTTTTCAAAAAAATTCTAACATGTGAGATTGAATCCCACATAAATTATTATGAATTTTTGAAGATAGAAATCACTAGTGTAAATTATTTCCACCCATTGAAAAATAGTGTGACTCTTATTGATAAAATGCTGGGCCATTTGTTTTATTTCAGAAACCCAAGTGTTAAAGCTGCCACAGCTACTGGGAAACCAAGAGAAATTTATCAGCCTGCAGGAGATTCACAGTGGTAGCAGAAGTTTTATAAAGTAGTCTTAAGGCCAGCAATCTGGTTGGAAGCTGGGTTCATGGACTAACTTTGTAGCTTTTGTAGCTGTGTTTATTTAGGAAGCCTATTATTATTATTATTATTATAGTTTTTGTGGCTGTCATTATTTTTTATAACTACTATTATTAATTACTATAGTTTGTTCTACATTACAGATGCCTTGCAGGAGAAAGAAAGGACGGACACAATACATTTTAAATACGTGTTATTCTTTAGTGATACATCTTCTTTCTCCTCCCCTTCACATTCTTTCTCTTTTTTTCCTGAGGAAGATTAGCCCTGAGCTAACTGCTGCCAGTCCCCCTCTTTTTGCTGAGGAAGACTGGCCCTGAGCTAACATCCGTGCCCATCTTCCTCTACTTTATATATGGGATACCTAGCACAGCATGGCTTGCCACGTGGTGCCATGTCTGCACCCGGGTTCCGAACTGGCGAACCCCAGGCTGCCACATCGGAACGTGCGCACTCAACTGCTGCGCCACTAGGCTGGCCCCCTGACATTCTTATTTTAAATATTTTTTTTTAATTGACATACCATTGGTTTACAACATTATATAAATTTCAAGTGTACATCATTATATTTTGACTTCTGTATAGCCTACATGACGTTCACCACCAAAAGCATAGTTTCTATCTGTCACCATATAATTGATCTCCTTTACCCATTTCTCTCTTTCCCCAACTCCTTTCCCCTCTGGTAACTACCAATCTATGTGCTTCTATGAGTTTGTTTTTGTTTTGTTTTGTTTTTTATATTCCACATATGAGTGAAATCATATGGTATTTGGCTTTCCCCATCTGACATTTCACTAGCATGATACCCTCAAGGTCTATCTACATTGTTGCGAATGGCAAGATTTCATCTTTTTTATGGCTGAGGGGTATTCCTTTGTATATATATATATACACCACATCTTCTTTATCCATTCATCCACTGATGGGTACTTAGGTTGTTTCCAAGTCTTGGCAATTGTGAGTAATACTGCAATGAACATAGGGGTTCATATATCTTTTTGAATTGGTGTTTTCATGTTC
Source organism: Equus asinus (assembly GCF_041296235.1). Taxonomy (NCBI): domain Eukaryota; kingdom Metazoa; phylum Chordata; class Mammalia; order Perissodactyla; family Equidae; genus Equus; species Equus asinus. The sequence goes on along the minus strand of NC_091792.1, from coordinate 113,999,426 downwards.
TTTGGATAAATACCCAGAAGTGGAATGCTGGATCTATGGTAGTTCTATTTTTAACTTTTTGAGGAATCTCCATACTGTTTTCCACAGTGGCTGCACCATTTTATATTCCCACCAGCAACATATGAGGGTTCCCTTTTCTCCACATCCTCTCCAACACTTACTGTTTCTTGTCTTTTTAATAATAACTATTCTTATGGGCATGAGCTGATATCTAATTGTGGTTTTGATTTGTATTTCCCCTATGATTAGTGATGTTGAACATCTTTTCATGTGCCTTTTGACCATCTGTATATCTTCTTTGAAAATGTCTGTTTAGATCCTCTTCCCATTTTTTTAATTGGTTTGTTTTTTCGTTGTTGAGTTACATGAGTTCTTTATATATTTTGGATATTAACCCCTTATCAGATACATAATTTGTGAATATCTTCTTCCAATTGGTAGATTGCCTTTTTGTTTTGTGGATGGTTTCTTTTGCCAGGCAGAAGATTTTCAGCTTGATGTAGTCCCATTTGTTTATTTTTTGTCTTTTGTTTCCTTTGCCTGATTAGGAGTATAGGTATATTGGGGTGGCTAGGGGCAGGGGAGAGGACACCTTTCTCAAGTCAATCCATGTCATAACCACTGCATGAGATCATTAATTGAATGATGTTACTGTGTTAAACAACCCAATTTCTTATGATTGTTTCCTGAGACATTTTCCACTAGCCTGAACAAATCCTGAAGTATTTGCAATGGCATTAAGTGAGAGATAGCATACTATACTATAACATAGTATTTGCCATTCTTCCTTAACAAATAAGTTTTTAATATGTATACTACGCTTGGACTTTAACATGATTTCTGATAACTGTGATGTGTCTACAACATGTTTATGGTGAATTTCTTCTTTAGATGAATACTGGTTTGGGGCAAGTATTAGTTTGCTAGATCTGCTATAACAAAATGCCACAGACTGGGTAGCTTAAACAACTAAAATTCATTTTCTCATATTTCTGGAGACTGGAAGTCCAAGATCAAGATTTCAGAAGTTTTGTTTTCTCCTGAGACCTCCTTCCTTGGCTTGCAAATGGCCATCTTCTCGATGTGTCCTCACATGGCCTCACATTTCTCTGGTGTCTCTCTCTGTAGGTCCTAGTCTTTTCTTCCTATAAGGACACGGGTCATATTGGATTAGGGCCCTACCTAGTGAACCTCATTTAACTGTAATTACCTCTTTAAAGGGACTATCTCCAAATATGATCACTTTGGGGGTTATGACTTCAACACATGAATTTGAGGGGTGCACAAATCACTCCCTAACAGAGAGATACAGAAGTTTAGATTTGTTGAACAATGAGAAAGTCAAAAAAGCACCTGAGTAACTAGGGAAATAGTATGTGCTCTGAAAAGAGGTGTTGTCTGGTATTTACTGCTGTTTTGTGTTACCTATCAAGAATGGTAACAGCTGCTTGAGTCAAGAATCTGGGACTCATTCGTAACTCTTCACTTTTCTGATATTTAATGAATTACCTAGGAGAATAAAATTTGTTCTCTCTCCTTAATATCTGTCTAATCCATCAACTTTTTCAGTATGAATATATTAACTTATCTCTTGGCTAGATTACTATGGAAGTTTCCTAATTAGTATTTCTGTTATTCTCCCAGTTTTAACCCCTTCCAGTTCATTCCCAGTTCAATATCCAAAGTGATCTTTGCATAAACTCTTCAGTGCTTTCCATTGAAAGGGGATTGAGGGAAATTTTGTGCATGATTTAATATAGCTTCTTCCTACTTCTGGACCCTGGTCCTCAGTCTACTTCTACACCCTTCCTTTTTTCACTCACCTCTTACACTCTGTGCTCTAGCCGACTAAGCTTGCATTTCCTGAGAATGACCATGTTCACTCTTGCCTCTGATACTTTGTACATGTGGAAACTTTAACCTGGAGCCCTTACAAGAATCTTATTCATGTTTAAGGTCTTAGTTTACATATCACTTTCTATGGAAGCCTTTATTCATCTTCAAATCAGGGTGAGGTGCTCTTTAAAGGTGCCACTAATAACTTTTCTTTTGTATTTAATTAATCCATACTTCTCCCATGATAACTTTTCTCTCATTACATTGGAATTACATTTTTACCAGTATATATGCTACTAAAACATAATCTCCTTGAGAAATAAGACTCTTGTCTTGTCCATTGCTCTAATCACTGTACTAGTGGTGAGCCTGGCACATGGTAGGCATTCAACAGGACCAAAGTTACTGAATGAATGATTAGACTATAGGATCTCTTCTAATATGCAGTTTTTAATAGGCCATGGATTAATGGCAGGGTAATTATTCCAAAATTATGTTTTCCTTAATTGTATTTCTTTTGCTGTCTTCAATGTTTTCATTTTCTCTTTCTATTATTTTCTGTCCTGGAGAGTTTTCTGTATTTTTGATCCCAAGAATCAGGTCATCACTTGTATTTTTTTTGCCTTGCATGACACAAAGAGAAGCTTGAAAGTTGCTGATATATTGTATAAACTGACAACTGGGATGAGTTGAAAAACTGAAGCACAGTGACCAAATTAACCGAGAGGAAGAAAGTGAAAGGACAGTCTCTGTGACACAGGGGATGCTTTAGGGCAGCTGAGGCTGCTGCCATCAAGTTTCTGACTGATAACAGAGCCAGTAGCTATCATTACCAGATTGCTTTCAAAAGACAGTAGCCTCTGCAGCAGTGTCTGCATGTGCATTTTAAGAGAAGATGTGTCCACCCAAACCTCAATGTTGTAAATTGTATGTGGCAATGAATTAGAGCTTTATTCTCCAAACAATGAAACTGAAATGTGATTGAAGGTGATGGAAGTGAAGCATGAAAAAAGAACTCACACACAAAACAGTCCCAGAAGAAAGAATGCCAGTGCTAAAAACTTATCATTTCTAAGTATGTGCTATCAGTTTCACCAGGAATTGGATCCAAGTTTTCAAACACTTTTTCAAACAATAAATATCAGAATAAAATTACCCTTTACTTTAGGTAGAGACTTGCCTATATGATTACTGGGAAAAATTCTTGTAGTCATTGTTCCTTATGTCTCACATGCGCCCAATATATTACTATTGTGCCCCTTAAAATAAAGTATATATTGAGCATATCAAGTCTTCTGTGGACTATGTGTGGAAGTGTTAGAAAAGTGTACTTACGATTCATGCTGCTTCTGTGAATACGAAGAAACTGCTTTGTTGTCCAGAGAGGAAAGTTTACCTTTTGGACAATGTGGGCTGAGGTAATGCCCTGCTACCAGAATTTTGCTCCTAGAAAGGCAAACCTTTGGTAAACAAAATACAGATGATTAGAGAATAAATTTACCCAGTTAGAAGTAACATACCAACAGTTTAAACTGTTCCTTAAAGAACTAGAACACCATCATGAGTAGGCTTAATGTTGCCTTCTGTGTACTGTTCTCATAATTACTTTGAAATCAGTAATTAAACACATGTTTATCGAATAATTAACATGATGTCTAAGACTGTGATGGGCAATGGAGATACAAAAATAGAGATTTTAGCCATTATTCTTACCATCAACTTTCTCACAGCCCCTTGGATTGCTCATAATTTTTCTTGCTAATGTGATTTAAAAAAATTTTAAATCTCATTGTGATATTTCCTTGCGTAAAGCTTTCAGTATTTTCCCTTTACACCTAGAATAAACTAAAACTAGAAACTATGGTTCACAAGATTCCAACTGACCTTGTCTAAGTTTCTGGTCTCTTCCACAATCTTCTCTTCCCTCACTGTGCTCCTTCAGATCTTTGCGTGGCTCACTTCTTCTCACGATGTCATTCTCTGTTCATAGATCCCTTCCTCAGTGAGGCTTCCTCTGGCCACAGTATTTAATAATCACTTCCCACTCCACAGCCCTAAGTCAGTTTTTATCCCCTTACACTGCTTAATATTCTTTATAGCACTTGTGATTATCTGAAATATTTATTTACACTAGTAAAATCTCAATAAAATTAAGTTCCATGGGGGAAAAGACTGTTTCCGCTAACTGCTGTATTCACATCAAATAAAGGTAAATGTGCGGCTCGAGGAAGGCGCTTGATGAGAATGTGTTACATGAATTGATAAAGTTCTGGAGAAGCCTTGGCAGCTCAGCACAAGGAGACACAGTCCTCCGCGTAGCCGTAGTTTCTGAACAATTGGAATGATGGAAAAGGCTCAGGAAGCCAACCAAAATGCTTTTGTCAAACGTTTTGTCTAGTCTCTGATTAAGTGCATGTTTATAAAATAAAATTTGGCATTTAGATGTAGGAAAAGATGCAGAATTTCCTGTCAACTAAGACCTCAATACTTCAAGACTCTTGTTAACACGCTAATTTTCCCATGGACTTACATGCCAGGTGCCGTCCTTAACATTCTTTTCTTGAAAGTAAATATATCCTTAAAAAATTGATCATAAAATCAATTTTTATATAAAAATAATTTTGAAAAAATAGAAAGTTTTGGTAAATAGATCTCATATTAAATACTATTTTCATAAAAATATATACATATGTAGAAAGCTGTGTTTTCAAGTAAAGTTCTCTTAAAATAGAATGTATCTGTAATAGGTATACATGTTGCAAAATAAAAGTAGCACTTTTGGTTATCTTAAAGCATGGCTGTGTTTCAAACTTTACAAACGCTTTACTACAGTGTGCCAAGAAAGACAGCCAATTTCAAAAAGTGCTTTGGACTAATTGTATGTACATGTTAGGCACTGCATCACACATTGTTTAAAATGCTTAAACAGCATCTGTCTTACTTTAAAGATTGCACTTGCAAATACTAAGGGTGCATTGAGAATGTTTATTATCTACCAATTTCCTTTTTAGCTTGAGAGACAGTACTCAATATGATAAATTACCCTTCTGGTAGAAAATCCATTCCAGAAAAGCCCTCTGAAGTGTATACGTGTTAAACTAGAAGATCTTTAAAATGAATACATTTTATAATGAGAAAAAGAAATTGAAAGGCGATGCACTGAAATAAAATGCCTGATGCCTGAAGGAAAAAACAAAACCTGGCAACCTGTAAAAGTTACCTTTTTCAGCTATGCCTCATTTTAAAAAATGATATAACAGTAGAGGTAACATGAAATGGCAAATGTCATGCTCAAGATATGTTTTCACTGTATGTAATTATGTTCTTTTAATTCATGTGATTAAACAATATTATTGTAGATTGCTTTGAGTTTATGGGAGGGCATGACTCATAGATAACTTTTGAATTGTACTGCCAGGCAATGTTCGGATTGAATTCTCCCATTTCCCATCTACTCCTTGGGTTCCTCAGAGCAAATATTGTTGAAGAACATGCCTCAGTAATATTTCCTTAGAAACACAGATGCTTCTGGGTAAAAAATATATTCTACCTATCACACATAAATTGTTGCTTCTGTGTAAACCTCTCTCAATCCCTTCCTCCCCCACTCCCTCCCCACCTGCGTTTTCTTCCTCTCTCTCCCTCCTCCCAGAGAAACTTTCTTCCTGACAAGTTACCTTTAAAGTGACTCAATGACTGCTTTCTCATTCAAGTCTCAAGTCATACACAGTGGAGTTTGTCAGAAGGAAGACGACACTTCTGAACTGCTGTAATAAGAAAAGCTCTCCTGACTTGAAGTTTGCAACATAAAAGCACTCTAGGAAGAATGAAATGGCAGCTGGGAACAGCACTTTAGGCACTGGAAGCGATATAGCAGCTGTTAGTGGACAGCCTTCCCTTTACAGACGTCTATGGGATTTTCTTAGCCAGGGACACATCTGCGGGGCATTACGAATCTGCCAGAAGATTAAAAAATTCATTTACACTTATCGAAATGTCTGAGGGAACTATTTGAAGTGTAAGAGTCCTTTGCAGCCTTTACGAGGAGGCCTTTTCAGAAGCAAGAAGTCATGTATGGGAAAGGCCAGTTTTAAATTTAAACTAAAGAAAGATTCTTATTTTAGGACTAGAATAGTAGAGTGAATTTTTAAAAAGTGGAACAAACCCCCTAACATTCTTCAATGAGCTAGCAAAATGATTATTAGCTAGTAGAAAATTATCAGTAGACCAAATTCTTTTAATGTTTCAACTCATGCTGTCATTTATGTGTTAATTTCTCTTTCTCTAAATATACATGTATGAATACATATATACACAACCTTATATATTGTAAAATAGCACAAACTTGAGACTTCTTCTCAAATGAAGATAATTATGTAAATTTATTTTTTAGTTTTATTACTTTATTGAGATCATATTGGTTTATAACATGTGTAATATCGTGCACATTATTATATATCAGTTTTTGTATAGATTGCATCGTGCTCACCCCCAATAGTCTAGTTTTTATCCTTCACCATATACATGTGCCCCTTTACCCCTTTGGCCCTCCCCTCCACCCCTTCCCCCTCTGGTAACCACTAATCTGTTCTCCTTATCCATGTGTTTGCTTATCTTCCACGTGAGTGAAATCATACGGTGTTTGTCTTTCTCTGTCTGGCTTATTTTGCTTAACGTAATACCCTCAAGGTCCATCTGTGTTGTTGCAAATGGCACAATTTTGTATTTTTTATGGCTAAGTAGTATTCCATTGTATAAATATATACACCACATTTTCTTTATTCCTTCATCAGGAATGGCACTTGGGTTGTTTCCACGTCTTGGCTATTGTGAATAATGCTGCAATGAACACAGGGGTACATAAATCTCTTAGAATTGCTGCTTTTATGTTCTTTGGATAAATACTCAGTAGTAGGATAGCCAGATCATATGGTAGTTCCATTTTTAATTTTATGAGAAATCTCTGTACTGTTTTCCATAGTGGCTACACCAGTTTGCGTTCCCATCAGCAGTGGATGAGGGTTTCCTTTTCACTACATCCTCTCCAAAATTTGTTATTTTTTGTCTTGTTAATTATAGCCATTCTGGCGGGCTTAAGGTGATATCTCTTTATAGTTTTGATTTGCATTTCTCTAATAATTAGTGATGTTGAACGTATTTTCATGTACCTGTTCTCCATCTGTATATCTTCTTTGGAAAAACGTCTGCTCATGTAAATGTATTTTGATAGGGCTTTAATGTTTTTCAAAAAAAATTTAATTTTAATTTTGAATTTCAAAACAGAATGGTAATATAGGGCAAATATTCTTGTTTTCATAGTACAGACTGGGAAAACTGAGATTGAGAGAATTTGTCTCTGGCCCTCCAAAATTGCCACAGCAATTGAATGCAATGCTTCTAGTTCTAAATTGACACACTGCCTAATACAGTGCCTAATACATAGCAGGTGTTCACCTTTTTTTTTGTTTACATTAAAGAGAATTATTTTCAATGTTAAAAACTCAAGTGGTATGTTGAATCAAAATTAATAACATGAAGAACATAATTTAGTAACATTAATTGTGTAGCATGGTGAGACATAAAAATATTGACAATAAATTCAGATGGCCTGTGGCTTTTGATGACATGTGAAGGGATTCGTCCTGTTCTTGGAGCAAAATAGATAAGCAGCCAACAGATTACTGATTAATATCTATAATCAGAAGATCAAGAGTGGGCGAGCAGAAGTGGAGGTTACCCCTGCAATGGGAAGTTATGACCCTTTGCTCAGTTGCTGGATGTGAGCCAATTCTCAGACCCAGAAATCATGGATTGAACAGCAGTGATCTCCCTACTCCCTCTGCAAAAGAACCTATGGCCATTTATTTGGCAACTATTCACTGGGGAAAGGGGCACACTAGCCTTTTAGAGGACTCTGATGTAGCATCTGAGTCCACACGTAACTTTGAGACATAGCTTGTTTCTAATTGCTCCCTGTGGGTTAACAGTCATTTCACAAGTGGAAAGGTATAATCTTTAACTATCTCAAGATGCCATCAATCTAAAAAATGTCAACCTTTTGCACATTTAAGCTTCTGGAATTCAGGGTAAGGTGGTGGATATATTTTACTATACCCCATGACTAACAAAGCCCCCATAACTTTTGGAATTGAATAGAATTTTGAAATCATTGTAGTCTCTCTAACAATATTAACTTATATGAAGATTTCTTTTTTTTTTTGAGGAAGATTAGCCCTGAGCTAACATCCGTGCCCATCTTCCCCTACTTTATATGTGGGACACCTACCACAGCATGGCTTGCCAAGCGGTGCCAAGTCCACACCCAGGATCAGAACTGGCAAACCCCAGGCCACTGAAGTGGAACACACACACTTAACCGCTGTGCCACTGGGCTGCCCCATAAAGATTTTCTTTTTTAACTTAAGCAAATTGATTATTTCACTGCATATTTTATAGTATCCTTTAAAATATAATGAGATAACTTAAAAATATAGCACATTAAATCAAGAAGTTGTCATATACTGAGGGAAAGCAGACATTTTGAGTTTATCTCAAGCTGTCGTGAATATTATAGAGCCTTGAGATTGAAAACCTTGAAACAATACTATTTGGTGAGAGTTTGGAGGTAGCAACAATAAGAAAAACAACAAGACAATTCAGTGATTTTAAAGGCATCATCAAAGAATTAAGTCAATAGAGGAGGCATTAGGAGAACTGTTTCTTGTCCCAACTTTGCTATCATCCAGCTATGTGATCTGGGATATAAGAAATGTCATCTGTAAAGTGATTTGACTTGATCAATGTTGAGTGAATGATAGTATACACTATCAATGCGTTTTTATTCTGCACCAATCTTCCCTTTAATCCTGTACAGAAGTCTGAGTCACAAGGTCACAGGTGCCAAACCAATGAATAGAAACTGTACAGGTTTGACTTTTAAGTAACAATCCATAGGTAAAATTAAGATATCTGGGAGAATACTTCCTGGATGCGACAGACTGATTGCGTTCCCTAAAACTCATATGTTAAGTCCTAACTCTCAATGTGACGGTATTTGGAGGTGGGGCATTTGGGAGGGGATTAGGTCATGAGAGTGAATGGAATGAATGGAAATAGTGTTCTTTTAAAAGAGGTCCCAGAGAGCTCCCTTGTCCCTTCTGTCATGTGAAGTTATAGCCAGAAGGGGCCATCTACAAACCAGGAAGTGGGCTCTCACTAGACACTGAATCTGCTTTGACTTTGGACTTCCCAGCCTTCAGAACTGTGAAAAATAAGTTTCTGTTGTTTATAAGCTGCCAATCTGTGGTATTTGTTATGGCAGCCTGAACACTGTAAGTCATTGGATGAGTTGCTCACTGGAAGAGATTAAAATTCTGGGTTGAGTTTTAGATATGACAAAGAGAAGAAGTGAGAGCAGACCATAGTGAAGGAAGAGGCGCTGTGCTCTAACCCCTCAACCCCTGAGTGTTAGCATTCAAGTTTGGGATAATAAAACTGCCGGGTAAGTCTGGCTATCTGAGAGTTTGAAGGAGCTGTGCTCTCTAAATTCGTCTGTAAAACCAGGAAAACTGCAGCCTTGCAGGCATTCACTGTGCCATTATGGCATGAGAACAAGAGAAGATAGATGGTTATCAGAGTTGGACAAAGGATAATTACGCAGTCTAATTTGCCCAGGACAGTCCTGATTTACATCTGCTTTTCAATAGCATTTGTCTCAGACAACATGTCCCAGTTTCAGATGATAAATTAGATGATGACTCTAGCTGTAAGTGGCAAATAGGGTTTGAAGGAGCCCTATCAAGTTTCCCCCAGCACGAGATTGGGACAAGAATGTAGCTGTATTTTCCTGTGTCCCAGTCAATTTAAGGAGACACAACAGTTGAAAGAGGCATACATATGTGAACTGAATTTAATTTGGGACAGTTAGATGAATGGAGAGGTGCCTATGACCCTATAATAATTTACATTGCCTTAGATGCAAATGGTGGCATAGTAAACAATGATATCAAATATTATGACTTCTCTCCACTGATGTCACTACTGGCACTTTCAAATCCCTGGGTAAAAGGAGCTGTAGAAGGTTCTACACTGATTGATTATAACCTGAAATGTTTGAGATTGAAGAAGATTATGTTTTTGGGTATCACTTGGAATGAAAGTATGAAACTAAGTTCAGGTATCCTTAAAAGAAAAAGATATATGCAGATTGAGAAAAGTGTACTTACTGCAAATGTTTTTGAAGTTGTTCTCTGAGAAGTTCTACAGGTCTTCAGAGTGACGTCAGGGGCAAAAGGGTGTCTTGGGTGAAGAATCTGAGCTCACCACTTCTGCTTCAATCACTTTGATTCTGTTCCTACTTGTTAAAAACGTCTTAATTGAAGAAAAGATTTTGCTACTAAAATAATCACAGTGGAATCATCTTCATTCCTCTGTTTTTCTCACAGCCTATATGTGAGATGTATTACCCCTTCTATTTTCAGAAGTCTAGTCATTTCCTACTATCCCAACTATTAATCACCATGTTCAAAACCATTATCATTTCTCACCTGTATTATTGCAATAACCTCTCAACTGATTCCCTTTTGCTACCTTTATTACCTTATAGTCTATTCTCAGCAGAGCAGCTGGAATAATCCTTTTAAAAAGATAAGCAAAATCAGGTCACTTCTGTGCTCATGACTCTTCAATGGTATTCCATATCTCTTAGGCCCTACATGACCTGCCCATATGGTACCTCATTCCACGAGGCCCTACATGAGCTGCCCCCTCTACCTACTACTTCTCTGATCTCATCTCTTTCCCATCTTCTGTTGCTCTCTCTGTTCCAGCTGGCTTCTGTGCATCTTTGCTATGTGCACAAATATGCTAATTGTGCTTCCACTTGAGGATTTTTGCACTTCCTATTCACTGTGAATAGCCCACCTTTTCCCCAGAGCAGGCACTAAAAAATAATTTCAATGGTCAATAGACCAAATGATTTCTAAGAGCATTTTTATGACATTAGTTCTGTAATTATAGGAAATTCTTGCAGTGGAATACCTGAAATTGAACCAGATGCTCTCTCAAAACACTATAAAGGTGATGCACTCTGTCTCTGTTGCAGTGCTCCAGTGTCTATTTCCAAAATGTCTGTCTGTCTCCTGATAGGGGGATTTTGGACCATTGATGTCAATAAGTTAAAAAAAGCATACATTCAACTTCCAACAATTACAGGATAAGGATGCTGCTGCTATCTTAAACCATGTAGCAAAGAATTTAAAAATTACACTTGCTGTTAAAACTTACAAACCTTATAATTTTCACCATAATAAAGTCAAAGAATTCTTTCTTATGTTCATTATACCAAATCATTCCCATACTCTTCATTTATTTAGATATTACTTGTAACAATTACTTTCAAAATCATGCCCAAAACTCACCATCCAAAAATGTTAACCAGCCATACAGTAGTCCCCCCTTATCTGTGATATTGTTTCCCGCAGTTTCAGTTACCTGAGGTCAAGAGTGGGCCAAAAATATTAAATAGAAAATTCCAAAAATAAACAATTTATAAGTCTTGAATTGCATGCTATTCTGAGTAGCAAGATGAAATCTCACGCCATCTCTCTTTGTGCTGAAGAGGACGTGAAGCACCCCTTTGTCCAGTGTATCCATGCTGTCCCACCCATTAGTCACTTAGTAGCCCTCTCAATGATCAGATTGACTCTTGTGATATCACAGTGCTTGTGTTCAAGTAACCCTTATTTTATTTCATAATGGTCCCATAGTGCAAGAGCAGTGATGCTGGTGGTTCAGATATGCCAAAGAGAAGCTGTAAAATGCTTCCTTTAGGTGAAAAGGTGAGTTCTTGTCTTAATAAGGTAAAAAAAAATTGTATCCTGAGGTTGCTGAGATTGATGGTAACTTTTATTGCAATATATTGTTTTAATTGCTTTATTTTGTTATTAATTATTTTTGTTAATCTCTTACTGTACCTAATTTATAAATTAAACTTTACCATAGGTATGTATATATAGGAAAATATGTAGCATATATAGGGTCAGGTACTACCCACAGTTTCAGACATCCACTGAAAGTCTTGGAACATATCCCCAGTGGATAAGGAAGGACTATGGTATATTATTCTTGGAAATAGACACTTAAATGCAAACTTGTGAAGACCCCACTTCTAATGATCGAGTCAGTTAACTTTTTGAGGACCCAGTTAATTCCTTTTTCTTTGTAGTAGGAAGCCACGAAGGTGGCCCCCGATGGTTCTTACCCCGTGGTGTTCATACCTTTGTGTAATCCTATTCCTTGGACTGTGAGATGGACTTAAATTGACTAATTTCTGATGAATAGAGTATAAGGAGAAGTGATGAGTAGTCATTCTGAGATTAGGTTATAAAAAGTCTATGGCTTCTGTCTTGGGTGCTCTCCCTCACTCTCTATTGTATGGCTTGTTTTGGAGGAAGTCAGCTTTCATGTCCTGAAGTAGCCCTTTGGAGGATTCCACATGAGTGAGCTTGGAAGCAGATCTTCTGAACTCTGCCAACAGCTATGTGAGTGGGTTTTGACATAGATCTTCTGAGGATTAAGGGCCATATGAGTAGACTCAGAAGTGATCCTCCCCAGTTGACCCTTGAGATGACAGCAGCCCTCACTGCCACACTGCAGCTTTGTGAGAAATACTGAGGTCTAAACACCCAGCCAAGCTACTCTTGAATCTCTAACCCTTAGAAATTGAGATAATAAACATTTATCATATCATATAATGTCATAGTAATATCAAGGGAGATGCTCCCTAAGGATTACATTATTGATTACTATAAAGTTCTTTCCTCTGTCTCTTAAATCCTTCCCTGCTTTCCTAGGTAAAATGAGGCTAGGCTGTAAGAATTGTCATTCTCACCAGTCAGAGAGTAAAAATAGTGAAATTGAGAATAAATGTGACTTTGCACCGTGATAAATCCGTTAAATGGCCAATTTGGCATATAAAATACCTTTAATGTACATTAATTTTGTCCTAAAACTCTAGTTTTTTAAAAAGTAAATTTCCTAAATCATTTGCCCAACTTTAGTCTAAAGTGATAAAATTAAGCCAACCAAGCCAGAGTGACTGCTCTAACCTCTGGCATAAGAAAAGTCACCTAGAGGAGCCTAGTTCTGTTCAGATCCGGGCTGCCTCAAAAGGACAGCAGTAGATGGGCTGGTCAGAAGGCAGCAGCTTTGATCTTCATGACTCCTGTCCTTACATTCCAAGATTATACCAATGCCCTTTGAAATAACATTTTGATCCTTCTGGTCCATCCACACTGCTACAGTTTTAATTGGTCAAAGTCCAGTGATATCAATCCGTCACTCATAGCCTTGCTATATTATGGCTCTGGTACCAGGAACCTCTAGCACCACTGACCCTTTTATTTGTATAAAAGGAGAAACCTTTCAACATTATTTATATAACTAGCACCTCCATGGCTCAAAGCAGCAACCTGCAGCCTCATCTTTCTTCCAATCTTTCACAGCCTTTATGTGTGCATAGGCGCTTCAGTATTTTTACCTCTACCTCTTTCTCATAGCTAAACTTCAATGTGCATTTATATAGAGAGATACATGCAGAAAAATATATATGATCGTACACACATACACACAAATATAAGATTTTTTCCTTTTTTTCAACTAAAAGCAGTGTAATAATTATGTAACAGTTAATAAAATAAGTAAAATAATAATTACAATAATTTTACTATATAACAGATGACATCTTATATTAAAATGTACATAAGAAGTACCTTAGCTATAGACTAAAATTAATCAATTTGTTTTTGTGTCTCCATTAAAATAGGTAACAGAAAGCTGTCTGTTCACACACACACACACACACACACACACACTTTTCTCTCCTTAGAGAACATTTAGCAGCAGCTGGCTGCTATTTTTTCAGGTATTTTCACAAGCAAATTATCTTTAGAGTTTTCTAATAACAGTCCCCAAGTTCATTTCGTGGATTATTTTTAGTTAGGTGTTGACACATTGTATACTAGAAATTCTCAGGTTATGTATGTTAGGAAAATACTGGGCTAAATGAGATGAATTTTGTCACCTATGGAAATTGTAGATTTTAATATGCTTATATGCATTATGGATATGCATTGGGGACTACAGGATGCAGCATTCCTCAAAAGAACTGATAAAGAATTATTTTTTTTAGATAATGAAGCTTTTTTGGGAAAGAAAGAAGAAAGAAAGGAAAGAAGGAAGGAGGGAAGAAACAAGGAAGAAAGAGACAAATTGGGGGACACATATTACTTTTCCAATGGGTTAAAAGAAGTTAAAAAATGAGTTAATTCTCTGGTTGGAATCTATGTAGCATGTTATTGTGCTTTTACATATATTACAACTATCGTATCATAAGTGGCCCTATAGACAGCTGTTAATGAGGGAGAGAGAGACACTGAGAGTGGTTGGATGGAGCGTTTAGGAGAACTAGAAAACCACTAGAGAAGATGTTTAGCTTGATGAGAGGCATCTTTTAACTGTCAAGCAAGGAGGTCAGACCTAGGTGAGGCGCTTAAATGAGTATCCATTCATTGGCAGCGTTAAGATGGGAGCAAGGTGGTCCGAACACACAACACATTTCCCCTATTGAGCCATTTCACTTAGCTCCTTCTAAATAATAGTGTCATTTTTGTCTTACAAAAATGAGACATTGGTCTATTAGAATACTTTCTTATATAAAAATATTACCATATAAAAATCCACTTGCTGACATAAGATTCCTTGATGAATTGGTTCTTATGGGCAAATATCATTAGGTACACAAAATGTGATTAGTAAATAGTTGTTTAACAAAAATGACCAGAATCCTGGGAGTGTCCCTATATTCTTTCTCTATTGATCCTAGCACTCAAATATTTCTCCACTCTTAGCACCGTCTCCATCAGCCAATTTCATACAGTCCTTATTTCCCTGCCAGACTGTTGCCTGTATCTTATCTTCCTGCGTGGAGATTCATCCTTCTAGAATCCATTTTTTACCTTATCAATAGATTTTTTTTCTAAAATAAAATCTGATTTTGTTGTTCCAAAGCTTATCTGCAATGCCTCTCTGTTACCTACAGGGAAAAGTCCAAGCTATTACACTGTCTGTGTTACTGTAATACTGCAGTTATTTCATGCCTTTATGCTTTTATCTCTGCTCTTCCCTCACCCAAAACGACCTCTCCAGTTCTGTCTATTTGACATGTTCCTAGAACTACTTAAAAAAAAAAATCAAGATTTCTAGAAACATAATGGGGAAAAGCTCTTTAAAATGTACTTTTAGGGGCCAGCCCTGTGGCCGAGTGGTTAAATTCATGCGCTCCACTTCGGCGGCCCAGCTTTTCGCTGGTTTGAATCCTGGGCGTGGACGTGGCACCGCTCGTCAGGCCACTCTGAGGCGGCATCCCACATCTAGAAGGACCCACAACTAAAATATACAATTATATACTGGGGGGATTTGGGGAGAAAAAAGCAGGAAAAAAAAAAAAGATTGGCAATGGTTGTTAGCTCAGGTGAAAAAAAAAGAAAAAAAATGTACTTTTAACTTTTTTTAACAGGCTTGTTTTTAACATGAACCTTTATTTAAATTCTTAAAGACATCTTCACTTTCTTTTTTGTTCTTTGGGAGAAGCTTTAAATCATCTCCATAAACTTAGATTACAAATAGTCCCCACGCATCTAGGAAATAAAGTGAAAATATTGTTAAACACTTCTCCCACCTCAGAGACATGGAAGAGAGAGAAGACAGCACGGACTACAAGTGATCAGTGAAGACATGAAATGTGAACTACCTAGTTAAGTAGTTCTTAATAATAATTATGACTAACACAGTATGTTACCAATTGATATTTTATTGTGCTATAAATCTTGCAACACTTTCCTGCATAAATATTAAAGTGTGCAATTTAAACTAATGAATTAGAAAGGCTTTCCAAATTTGAAGCTCCACAAAGCAATTACCTTCATCAATCAGAAGAAAACAAAAACCAAAAAATAAACAAACCATGACTTTCATAGTTGAGGGAGCTCCTCCTGACACCTCATATCCCTATTCAGTTAGCACAACATACATCCATTTTTTTTCCTGAGTGGATTAAAATATACGTGCACATAGTATTCTTGAATAAATTAGTCAAGAGGAGGGATAGTGGCACATAAAGACAGATTATTTGATGTTGTAAGAATGTCAGTCACCTGGTCAAAGACTACATAATATTCAGTGAATGATAATCCTCAACTCCACCAGTCAAAAGGTATATTCGATCTATAGGAAATGGCCACGTTTATGATTTTCTTGTGCAGACAGGAGCATTGGTTTTCATTTTGAAATCTTTGCTTGGCCTGTGGCGTCTCTCATGGCTACATTTCCATGTACTTCCCCTGAAAATTACAGTGAAACAATAGGTGCTGTTTGTACATGTATTAAAAAATTTGAGCTCCTTTTGAGGGGAACTGCCATATTCCAGTAATTCGCCAAAAATGGCTAAAACAAAGGGAAAGTGGAGAGGCATCTGCTATTCGTTCTCTAGGCCTTTTAGAAAAACGTGGAGTTGTTCCTTTGACCACATACATGTGAGTCTACAAGAAGGTGATATTGTAGACATCGAACGAACGGATCCTGTTCAAAAAGGAATGCCCCACAAATATTACCATTGCAAAACTGGTAGAATCTACCATGCTGCCCAGCTTTCTCTTGGCATTGTTGTAAACAAACAAGTTAAGGATAAGATTCTAGCCAAGAGAATTAATGTGTGTATTGAGCATATATGCCCTAACAGCCACGGAGCTTCCTGAAACTCATGAAGAAAAATGATCAGAAAGGAAGGAAGCCAAGGAGAAAGGTGCCTGGGTTCAGTGGAAGCATCAGCCTACTCTACCCAGAGAAGCAGACTTTGTGGGAACCACTAGAAAACAGCCTGAGCTGCTGGACCTATTCTCCATGAATTCATGGGAAAATGGGTATTAAAAACAACAAAGAAAGAATAAACAAACACTTCTGGATTGTAAAGGTTAGACCTTTGTTTTTTCTCTTAATTGAATAGAAATTTGGCATTCCCTCCTCCAAAGAACGATTTCAAGCAAACTTTGTGTCCTAATTCATTAGGTAATGTCTTTACTATTAAAATTTAGTATTTTTCTTACTGAAAAAGAATGTTTGAGCTAATCTCTGGTCTGCATGGAACACTATGATTCAAACATTCTGCTGTATTTCTGCTAAACAAGCCACCATGAAAACAGAGTGTGTTGAATGGGGCAGACACAGCTTTCTTGAAATCATTTTGCTCTTCCATATTAATAGAAAACCTCTCTTGTTTGTCAGATCTGTTTCTTTCTTTTTCTCATTAATTTTTATTAACATCCATTTTCCTCACAGATCTCTTTCTTCCCGATTTTTCGTTAGATTAGGTCAGCTTCAGTCCTATATTATTTACCCACTCCTGGAGGTGAGGAAAGATAAGCACACATAATTGGAGAAATTAAAAGGATAAACTGAAGAGCTAGGCACAGAGCTAAAGAGCCGAGAGGTATAATGGGGACCGAATTACAGAGATACAGCTAAATGTTTTTCCTTTTGAAGGAAACAAAATTCAGTTCACCAGTTACTAACTTGTTCTTCCTTCTGCCTGGTACACTCTTCTATATCAATGCTTGCTTAGTTCTTTCTCATAATTTAGGATTCCAGTCATATATCACTTCCTTTGAGAGGCTTTTCTTAATCTCCCAATATAAAATACTGTCCCCTCATCACTCATATCATGTCACCATGTTTTAATTTCTGTAGGTCACCTGTGACTATCTGAATATATTTTATTTCATCACATTAGTTGTCTCTGTCAAATAGGAAGTAACCTCCATGTGGACGAAGTTCTTGTTTTTCTTTGAACTCTATATCCCTAGTACTAAAGAAAAGATGTATTAAAAAAATCTATAAAGGTAATTCTTTCTTTTCATAGAAAGTGATAATTTAATTAGAGAGTGGAATAACTAGAAAAAAAGTGAATAGTAAAATGCAGCTTGTGGATGATAAGTTCAAGTTCAAGGATGAGAGAAATCAATATGGCTAAAAACATGTGGGGAAGACTTCATAAAGGACGTGAGCTTTAAAATGGCCTTGGAAGAACAGGCAAAGAGAAGAAAAGGCATTCCTAGGGAGGGGAACAGCATGCACAGAGACATCAGCGTAAAAATTAGCCTTAAATGCTATTAAATGCTTTATTTCACACCAGCCGCTTTTAATTTCTTTCATGCAAGAGTGCCATTTGAAATTACCCTCCTGAATTTTTTATAAATATGAGCCAGCTATTTAACACCATGGCTTCCTGAAGGAAATGGATGTAAAGGCATCGCTTATCTCTGTGCTCAAGTGTAGTGCTCATAAGCCTATGTTCAATGAAGTACTGTCTTTCTGACAAGACTGATGAGGTGGTAACATTGTGAGCAGCAACTGCAGACTGTGCGGGCTATGGCTTTCAGAGCAGGGATTTGTCAGGCTAGTCTGGATTTCATTTGGGAAACCTTAAGCACATTTTCATGAGGATGCCTATATGGCTGGCATAATCGAGTCTTACTTTTGCCATAGGTCAGCATATACACATTGCCTTCTCTCCCCTTTTGATTTAGAAGCCGACTGTCAATTCATCACTCTCTCCATGTGATAAAAATCTGCCCTAAGGATCATTTTATTCCATGGGGTATTTAGTTAGTGGAAGGGAGCAGTTAAATATGAAATGTTTTAATATTGGGGAGGGAGGAAGTGGCACAACTGAATTTTTTCTTGTGACTACCTTTGATATTGTCTGGTGTGTTTGTGACTTTGTGTGTGTGTGTTTTTGTGTGCTTTCTTGCTCCTTTTTCCCCTTTTCTTTTATTGCCATATTGGCAGGAACCTGTGCCCTTCTGTACTGCAACACGTTGATGTAGAAAGTGATCCATTTTGAAACGGCTGTTTTAAAGAATAATTGACTGACATTAGGAAAGGAAAAGGTAATACAGATAGTAAATGAATAGAGACCTGAGAGTTACAAAAATTAAAAATATTGAGATATGTGATGACAAGAAGTCTTTGATTTAAAAAACAATAAGGCAAACCTTAATTGGAGGCGTCATTTTCTCGATTTCTACTAAGGTTGTATCTACAACCAAAGACTACAGCTGACATACAGAAGCTGAGGGCACCATTTACACACAGAATAGATAATCTTACCTAATAGATAATCTTACTTTTGGAAGTTTCTATAGTTACGAATGACACTTGTTATGGTCATTAGGGATTTCTTTAAAAATTCTGTAAAACACTGGTATGAAAAGTATGATGATGTACCAGATATTGGATTAACAGTTACTTAAATTTTTTCCCAATGTGTATATAATATTATATATGCTTAGATACATGTTATTGTGGCATATTTCTATAAATGTAACATGGAGATTCTAAAAGCAGCTATTATCCAATATAAAAGTTTACTTTTTATGATGTAGATTAGATGACTTATTAGAAAAAATAGAAATAAATGAAATTTTAAGCAATATCTCAAACTTTTCAGAGATATTTTCTTTTAAAAGGGAACAGAGTAAAAAAAGATAACTTAAGCAATAATATTTTGGGTTTGCATTAGACATAAATGATGAAGCAGGATAAAACAAATAACCAACTTAATGCTCTTGGTTTAATAAGCTCATAACTTGAAAGTCTGTCAATATTGCATTCAAAATGTATTGCATCATTTTGGGTGAACAGTTAAAGAAATTATGGAACAATTACTTCATTGTAAAATTTTAAAAATTCAGCCATAAATGATCCATATTTACTTTGAAATGTTATGTAATTATTTCAAACCCACTAGATTGATAAAAGATAGAAAATAGAAATGCTAAAATGACTTATAGCATTCAGACAGAAACACAGCATATCTTCCAAACTGTGATAAAAGACTTACAGGCTAAATTATAGAATCGTACTTAATTGTCTATTTATTTATTTATTCAATTCTTTATTTGTTTACAATTTTGTTGTGCCTGTTAACAGACTGTTCAGTTAACTGATTGAATTAATTGGTTTATTTAGTTTAAGTTAAGAATTTCCCAATTGCACCAGATTGGATTTGAACCAAAATTTTCCACATCTTACTTTATAAAAGAGGTCATATAGAGGAAATTGTATTGCCTAATAGGGTTAAGTGGGTAGTTACAGCTTGGGCTCATCTAAATCATAATTGTAAAATAAATTACATTTTTTTGTGATACCAGTTTCACTTTCTGAATGTGTTTTTCCCTTTTGTCCATATTGCCTTTATTTACTGATGCACTTGCATCCTCAAATTCACCTATTCTACTGTTTTTTAGTCACTTTATACTAGGCAAATGTTTTACTTATTAACAATTTCTGTAATTTTGAACGCAACGTTTTTCCCTATTTAGAGAAAGTCAAGTTTTAAGCAGCTAGTGGGTATAGAATTTGGGGAGCTAGAGTGTGGCATTTGTGGAGTGTCTATTTCACAGGGGACAATATGAAAGGAAAAATAGAAAACTAACATCTATTAAACACTATTATTAATCCTATTATAATGTGGCAGTTACCCTGCACATACATTTATGTATTTTATCTTATTTAAGGCTCAAAATAATCCCATAAGCTGGAAATTACTGTCGTCATATTACAAGTAATATTAGTTTTTGGTAATGAGACCTAAAAATTACTTCTCTGAGATGGCTGACAAGTATCTGATTACCCATTATAAAAGATTCGGGTTCCATTAACTCAGGGCTCCTCTACTGTAACACAGCCTACCCTGTAAATAGGTGTCCTAAGATCCCCTTCCTGTTGACCTATGGGAATTGGCAATTGGGGAATTGGCACAAGAATGCTAATACTCTAGCTGTTGCTATTGTTGTGAATAATAAACTGTGCTTCAACTCTGATCCAGGAGTCTCAAGTCTTCCACCAGCACTCATGAAACTGTGGAAAGCTAACTTGTTAGGTTCCAAGTAGAGTAAAATCTTAATTGTTTACAGTTCTCGACAATGATGTCATGATTTAATTGGTAGTTTTATTTTCTTAGTGGTACCTGAATGAATGGCATATTTAAAAATTAATGGTTTACTCAATTCAATGACATGTGGGATCTGAGTATATATATTACTGAATTTACAAAGTGTAAAATCAATGGCATCCATACTTTTTTTTTAAAGGATCTTGCCAAAGCTTCAAGTTCTTATAGCACAGAGCTGACCAGAATATGATATAATCCCAATAGTTTTACTTAAAAATTAGAGTTATAGAGAAGCCTCCTTTTAGCTTTAATCATGATGTCTACTTAATTGTTAATTAGAACTCAGTTTTGTAAAGATTTGATACTGACCCACCTAATCAACTCATACTTTTATTCTCATTTTCTATTCCCACCTTATAAATAGTCTCCTGGGAAACTTCCTTAGAGGAGGTTTGTTTGACAAGTCTGGTTTCAGGAAGTTTTGGCTGCAACACCATCTTCCTTTTACCTTTCTTTCATGAAATCAGCAAGCCAACTTATTACTTTAGAATGAGGAATAACTGAAAAGGCCAAGACACTTCTATTTATAGTTACGTATTTTCACTCCATAGACAAACAACATGGGAAGACAAACTATCATTACAAGATTTTGTGGTAGGCACAGAATTAGAGTAAACATTATTAATGTCATACTCTTGCTTACTAGCATCTGATTGAAAAAAAAAAGCGACAAGAAAACACTGATATCCCTGCTCTAGGACATGGCCCAGTGTATCATTTACCTTGTTGGTTTAAGCCTATCTCAATGGTTTCATTCTTCAGGATAATTGCTTTAGCTTTGTTCATAAGAAAAAATTTTCACTGTTGAGATACGAAAGGAAGTACACTGAGGATTTCAGAAAAAGAAATGTATTTCTGGTGGGCGTTGTTTTGAATAGACATTTAAAGATGGCTGGATGTGGTAGCTTATCTTCAATGATATGTAGAACTAGCTTGTTGACAAGGCCAAAAGTCTGAAAGAGAGCGAGATGGCAAGATGAAATCTCCAAAACCACCAGACTCCAATTTTGTCACTCTGTACTCAGAAGATAACTTTCCTGAGCTCACGTTTTATATATCTTTTTTTTTGCCTTCCTAGCAGGAGTTGAGGGCAATAGTGTGTCTGGGTAGGTTTGAGCAGAAGACAGCACTACATGGGGTGTCACGTTTCTTATCACAGCCCTTCTCATTAATTTTCAGCATAGTTTAATTCTTCCCTAGTGAGAGGAGAGAAATCGGTTTTCTTAATTCATGTATAATCACTGGTCTTTTTTTCTTTTCTTCTGACAGCAGGTATAGAATTCTTTTAATATGTGAGATCACGATTTAGTGTTCTTTTCCTTCAATGTCCTCATGAAGGACAGGGAAACAGTATTCAACGGAAATGAAAATACACCAGTCTTTGATATAAGAAATTTTTAACTGCCACAAATGAATACTCCATGTGTTATATTTCTATATATGTAATTAGCCACTATACTCTCTTATTATTTATAGCCTTTAGACCACTATTTCTCTAAACAAAACTATGGCTTCATGTGTTAGTTACTCTGTTTTACATAATTTCTGTTAGTTCTTATAAATTTTATCATACTTCTTTACTTTTAATAAAATTATTATTACATTTATTTTATGGTAGTTGAGAGTTTCAATACATCAGATATTGAAACTCATATTTTTCAGACCACTGCTCTTAATTGACTTATTATCTGATCGGGTTTTTTATGTTTTGCACTTTAATATTTGCTCATTTAGAATCAGAGAAGCACTTACATGTAAAAAAATAATCTTCCCATTCCAGCCATGCTAGGTGCATTGTTCTATAGGGAATAATTCTCTTTCATAATCACAAAAGTGCTTCCAATGGTAGTTTTGTACTATTTCTTTTGAAAGGGTCTTTTGAAACATAATATTTTCATGACCACATATAATTTCCTGGAGCCTTTTCATAAAAGGCTAACTGCTAGCTTTTATCTCACTCACTTAATGCAGTTTTTCGCATTTATATCACAGGTTTTAATTTCAGCAACTTTATTTTTAAATTTCAAGTAGTAGTAGTATTCTAAGTAACTTCCCAGCCATTGATCGGCTGTTCTAAGTAACACCTCATTCTCCGTCATGATCCCCTGTGTTACTTTCTTTCACAATTACTGCAGTTACAAATGCAAAAGGGGTCAAGGTGAGATCACAGCAATCACTTTGAGTATGAATGAATAGGGACCTCTGCAAGGTAGAGCCAACTCTTGGGATTTGGGTATGGCAACAAATACGGGGACCTGTTCATTTCAAGGATGCCCACCAGATGAGAGCCAGAATATGTTAAATATTGGAGATCAGTGTTTGGGAAGGCAAGACTCAAATAGACTTGGAAATATGTTCGAACTGAATTCTAGATCAAAGAAGCTGTCACAGTTATTATTTAACATGGTCTGTAAAGTCCTGCCAATGTAATAAGATTGTACACAATAAGTGGTTAAAAAAAGGGAGAAAAAGCCATCATTTACTAATGATACAGCTATTATATTTGTTTGAAATTGCATCTCAGCTGACAGTCCTAAAAAACAATGGCTTATACAAAACAAAAATTTATTATTAGTATTTTTTCCACACAGTACTGTATGAGTTTCCTGATATCAGAAGAGAATGAGGCTCCTTTTAGTTTTCTCCATTTTCCTTAGGACATTATTGTTTTCAAGATAGCTACTGGACTGCAATTATCCTTATCCACCCTGGGCAAGAAGGATCAGGACAAAGATGATAAAGAAAAAAATATCATATCTAAGTGAGTCTGTCCTGCTATTTAATTATTCTTCCTGGAAAGTCCATCTAAGAATTTGCACTTATACAGACTATGTCCCCTGATCATCTCTTCTCTCCCAGTGAGGCTGTGAGAGTTTTTAAAGCTGCACTGATGCATCAAATAAACTTAGGAATCTCTTAGTGAGGGAGATGGGGAGGCCCACTAGGTAGAACAAAAGAAGTCTCTGCCACAATTAAACATTAGAAAACAAAAGAGAAGCAACTGCACAGTCTTAGAAATAATGAGAACACTTAATATTTGATTATATCTAAGACAGACACAAAATCCAAATGCATTTTTGTATGCCAGCTATCTCAGAAGTTGAAATGTGGAAACAATAACAAGCACTACTAAGAATCAACCATGAATACTTAGAAATGACTCTAAAAATAGATGTGTGGTATTTATTTGAAGTTCTTCACACAACTCTTTTGAGAAACATAAAGAAAGATTTTAATAATTGAAGACAGATTGGATAAAAAATAGGTTTTTAAAAAATCAATTATTCCCAAATTAATTTATTGGTTTAGTGTCAAGCCAATGAAATGTGAATGTTTTTTCTCCTCCTCAACTTGATTCTCAAAATTATCGGGACAAATAATGAGGACAAAATATTAAGATGTTTTTAAACTGTGACAAGGATAGATTTGTCCTACCAGATATAAAAACACGTTACCATGATACAAAAACAAAATAATGCAATTATGACAATACCATAGTGCTGAGAAAGGATAAGAAGTCAGATCAATAGAAAAGAACAAGTTATCACAAAACAAAATATGTAAGTATATTGTATTTATCATATACTTAGTATATAATAAAAACATCATGATGAACTACTAGGAATGATGTAAAATTTACAACAAATATTTGGGAAAGTGGTTTTAAAAACAAATAATCAAAGTAGAACATTGTCATATTCAAAACACCGAAATTCCAGATGAAAAGTATTAAAAGTAAAATACATAAACAAACAAACAATAAGCCAATGAATTAAAAACTCTAGAAAATTGTGGTAAATAGTGAGTCTCAAATCAAAAAGAGCTTTTTGAGGGACTGGCCTGGTGGCATAGTGTTAAGTTTGGCACCATCTGCTTCGGTGGCCCAGGTTTGCAGGTTCAGATCCCAGATGCGGACCTACACCACTCATCAAGCCATGCTGTGGTGCCATCCCATATATAAAATAGAGAAAGATTGGCACAGATGTTAGCTCTGGGCTCACCTTCCTGGAGCAAAAATAGGAAGATTGGCAAGAGATTTTAGCTCAGGGCCGAACTTCCTCATGAAAAATGAGAGGCTTTTTGAGCCTTCCAGCTGAAAATTATATCACAAGGAAAAGACATAAATTTGCCAGATTAAAATTTTAAAACTTTTTGATGTTAAAATACCACAGAAAATACTTGAACATTCAGCAACATATTCAAAATAAATGTGGCAAAGAAAGAGGGCATAGAGACGTGACTGAAGACAGTGACAGGGCAATGGAGTACAAGTTACAGAAATCATTAACTGGGAAGTATTTTATTTTGTTGCTAGTATAGTATAAGCACTAGGATTTGCAGAAAAACCTAAATTCCAATTTATATAGGACTTATAATTGGTAGGTTTTTACACTATATTCATAGGTTTTCTCAAGATGGGCACATCTATTCCACGTGCATAATTTCATCATCATGGATTATATTAAATCATGGCTTAAATAATAAGTTCTGACAGTTCAATCCAGTAGTCTTCGTCCTGAAGTGCCCATAAAACACAAGGTATAGAAACTTGTTCATCTACTCTATAACCTCTCAAGTTTTGTTACTTTCTTCCCGATAGTGTATTTCAGCTTAATGTACTTTCCTGCTTTGCAACTATCCAAGAGATTTCTACAGTTCTCATGTTTCTATTTGTTCTTAAAGTACCTGTGTGAATATATTTTATTTCAACAACTATAAAATGTCTTTTAGCTACTTAAAAATCATTACATTTTGGAAAAGAAAACCTCCTTTAAGTCAAATTGAACATGCATGAATCTTTAAAAGGTCTGACCTTACTTAAACAAATGTTACCTTAACAGAGCAATTGATCTCAAGGAGGATCAAGTATAATAAAAATCACCAACTCCAAAGGAGAAGTCTTGTCTTTGGAAATTAACATAAAATGATTTCCTTGAATTCTCATAATATGTATGCTCTTAGAAAAGTGAAATGCCTTTACCACAGAGAAGATACAGAAATGCATATGATTAGGTAATAATTAGTTTCTTACTCTTTAACTTCATTATTATTACTCATGGAATAAATAGACCTTACATGCCAGTGGCAAAAATTTTGATTTGCCTTATTATCTTCCTTGTTGGAAGTACAGCTGAGCCATGTCCACACAATTTAAATGAAAATTAAAAGTTCATTTCGATCTGTGTAGATATTTGTAATTAATCAAATGCTTAGAATTAAGAAAACAGATCTTCACTTAACTGAGTGTTCACATATTACACAAAATTTAAACAGCAATTAAATGGTTAAACCTGCATTTTCTTCTTCCATATTTCTAGCTTAAACAAAGTTTTACGCAAATATTTCAAACAATAGATATTTTAATAGGTATTAAAATTTTTTTGTCCTTTTAAAAATACAGCTTGTTCATAATAAAATGTTTTTCTTTAAGGGAGGATAGTGGTGTATATAATTACTCACTGTGATAATGCGTAGAGTATCAGAGCTATATAATAATGAATTTGAAATGATTAAATAAAAACCCTTCCTGAGTTTCTGTAGCGTGAAGACTAAGGGGGAAGGCAATTTTAAGGATCTTCCAAGAGAAATATCATGATGCTGCTGTTTCTGTCCAATATGGATATGTTTTCTGTTTTCTGCTTGGCCCTTGTGTCAGTTTGCTAGGGCTGCCATAGCAAAGTACCACAGACTACATGACTTAGACAATGGAAATTTATTTTCTCGCAGTTTTGGAGGGTAGAAGTCCGAGATCAAAGTGTCAGCAGATTTGATTTATTCTGAGGCCTCTCTCCTTGGCTTGCAGATGGCCGTCTTCTCCCTGTGTCTTCACATGGTTTTTCCCTTGTGCCTGTCTGTGTCCTAACTTCCTCTTCTTATAAAGACACCAGTTATAATGGATTGGGGCCCACCCCAATGACCTCATTGAACTTTAATTACCTTTTTAAAACCTCTATTTCCAAATACAGTCATATTCTGAGGAGCTAGGGGTTAAATCCTCAACATATGAATTTTTAGGGAACACAATTCAGCCTCTAACAGACCTCAAGCAAGAAATGAATCTTTTTGCCAAAGGATTTTAAACATCTCTATCATCATCACAGTAGGCAAAACTGTAATGATAATGAGAATGCTGACTAGGGAAGAAAGACTATGCCTTGCAGTCAACAGAATCAGAAAGCTTAGGTTAAAGAATGCAACAGTACCTAGTCATTCTTTTCAATTAAGGAAGCTGGCAGTCACCATTTTGGGTAACATATTGGAAGGAAAGAAATGGATATGACTAGTTCTACCAACTTTAACTGTGAGTGCTCTTATATTTAGTTATTTGTCTAGGTACCAGCATTCCTGAATTGTCCCGGAAGACCAAGAATAGAATGTCAAGTGGCAAGCGCTCTGGCATTCCAAAGTGAGGTGCTAGACGCTTATACTAGACACACAAATGAACAGGCCAAAACTCAATTTTGCCATCCTTGGTTCAATATCTACCTCAGCCTCAAAGGTTGTGCTTGGGTATTAGAGGGAAGATGTCTTAGTAGGGGCTTGTTCTTGTTTAAAAAGGGTAGGGGAGACTGTGCTTTATCTCGCTTCAAGTCAAGTGTAAGCGTTTTGATTTATGGTGCCTGCAGTTTGGGAGCATAGTGGACTGGTATCAGACGCATATCTGAACACCTTCTCCACTCACATTCTCATCTCAAAAAACTTTCGAGGCAAGAGGCTGGCCGAAATGGCGTTTGGCAGCAAGAGTACTACATTGGAAAAGTGACGGGACTCTCATTCCCAGTGGCACTACCCAAAAGCATAAGACATCTCTAGTAATGAGAGAGAATCCAGAGAACCATAACACTACTCCGTGAAAGAAAGATAGCTTTAAATACTTCCCTGGTCCGGAATGTACCATGACCCTCATGATAGTACTAGTCATATAAGACCTTCCTATTAGCATCATGTCCAAGTCAGAGAAGGAAAGAAACATACTCAAAATGTAATTCAGAGGTTCTGACTATTACATATAATGGATATTTCAATTGTATAAATGAGATTAAGCTCATAACTAAAAGTGAACAGAGAGCTTTTATTTCCAGAGAGTCAGGAGATAAATTTTCAGGCCTGCCCAAGATTTCACTCAGGACAAGAAAGAACAGATCTACGGGATGAATTTGAATGAGCACTTAGGAGGGAAGAATAATACTGGTTTCTGAATTACATGTCAGTCCCATTTGTTTAATTAATACTTAAATAAAATTAAATGCTGCTCAATCTCTGGAATCATTGTAATAGTCTCCCTTCTTGCCTGATTGTCCAAGAAACCTGAAGGCCTAACATATTTCGAAAAGGTAGTAAGTCAGTCCACCTTCCATATTTTGGATTTACCTTGTCATGGTTCTCTGAGTTCTGTTACATTTTTGTCACGACTTCCAAATGTTGCCATGGTTGAGCCTTCATCATCTGCAAGGTAAGAAGTCTGGTTAGGCTCTGGTTCCCCAGAGAAGCCAGCATAATCCTTTGAAGGTGAAGGATTGCACCCTATTTATACTAGGTTCCCCTAAAGAACTCTTCAGTTATATTGTAACCTGTGGTCTTCTGCAGTTTTTATCAATCTACATAGATGTCATCTTCATACGCTCTGCCACCTTTTATTTATTATACTAGAGAGTCCCCTAAGATGCCCATTTTGCTGCCATTCATCCCAGGAGATCAGACAGGTTTCACTTGGCTACCATTCAAGAATTGCAGCCAGTACCCCTCATTCCTTCCGGCGGAGACCCAGTCATGTCAGCCCTGCCCTACCGTTCCCATCCCCACCCACTGCTGGTACATATACATGGAGAAATTTGCAGAAGAAATGGCACGTTCTCTCACTTCTCAACAAGTCACTCTACTATGTCAACTTTTTACGAACTGGCATGTGATTTCTGCCCTTTCAACAAAAAGCTTTGCAAATAGTACTAAGGTTTCTAAAAAAATAAATACACATCCTATTGCAAACATTCTGGGACAAACTATAACCTGTTTGAAACTATAACTTGCCTTGAAACTTTCATAGAGAAATTCATACTAGATCACACTAGAGAGAATGATCTTAACACCACCGGGTTAAGGATCACCAAATTTCCTTACTGAGAAACTGAAAATGGATTTGAAAATTTTCTAAATATCACCCCCCCATAAGCATGCTATTTTAAACTGTAGGTTTTTCTCATTATATGGTCATAATCCATTCAGTTTCTGTAAATCTTTTTATCATCTTCATAAAGTGATAAATTAAAAAGTCCTTGATTTAGGTCAAATTTTTCTGACTATTAGACACAAGCTTTTCTACCTAAAGTGGGCAAGACCAGCTAAACAATATGTGTTACAGAATAATGTCTTCAAGAGGCTTCATTTCACCTAGTGTCAATATAATAGATGAATACATTCCAAGGTTATAATTGTATATTTTAAAGCTAGAGAACTTTATTACTGGCAGTGAGTTTTTCCGCTGAAGCTAGTATATTTGTAAAAATATTAAAAATGCTAGGGAAGGTAGACAGCTGTCTAGATTTGCATCTCATTTTATGAATGTTAAATACTTTGGAAGGATGAGATGAATCTGCACAAAGGCCTAATTGATCTTTATTGAGCACATGAAAGTTCTCACCATTGATAGAATTGATTTGAGGAGTTAAGACCGGTACAAGTACACAAACTACTCTGGTAAGTAATATTCTTTAAGAAACAATTAGTTCCTTTCCAGTCCCTTTGATATTTGCTATATTATAAACTCAACATGAGAACTATGAGTAAAGAAAGCAGGAACTAATTAAGTAAAAATAAGTGTAAATGATTTATAAAGTAACTCGAGGTTGGAGTACCTGAACTGCATCTTGAATACTATGTTTACAATAGGATTTTCTTTATTTGTTAGCGTTTTCATAGCTTTAAAGGAAGCAGAGCCAGTACTGATGGCCTAGAGATTAAAGTTCAGTGAGCTCTGCTTTGGTGGCCTGGGTTTAGTTTCTGGGTGTGGAACCACTCCACTCATCTGTCAGAAGCCATGCTGTGGCGGTGGCTCACTTAGAAGAAGCAGAACTTACAACTATACACAACTATGTACTGGGGCAAGGGGTTGGGGAGGGAAGGAAATAAAAAAAGGAGGAAGATTGGCAACAGATGTTAGCTTAGGGCAAATCTTCCCCAGCAAATAAAAAAGGGAAACAAATTGCTAAGTTTTAGAAAGAGAAAAACCTAGGAAAAAATTGTTTAGTGTTCTGTTCTCCATAGTGTCAGATATTTTCTAGAAACAAAGCGACAACAAAAACAATAAAATGCATTTACCAAACCTCAACATTCCTTACATTACAGAGAAAATGATAAACAGGTAAAGTAGAAACATCTTAGAAGACAATATCTGAAAAAGGAAGTAGGCAAACAAGCAGTATTCTTGAAATACTGCGTGCCACTGTCACATTTTTTTCTTTATTGAAAAATTTTTGTGCCCTGAGAACCTCTTACAAAATTCATCACATTATTTTTGCAATGGCAGCAGGAGAACAGCAATCGTGTGATCACGTTTTGACAGACTTCACACAAATAGTATTAACACAAGACCCTTGGTCTAAGGCAGCCGACTATGATGTACCAGACAACACTAATCAATCAGAATTTGGGTTGCCTTTATTCTGACAAGGCTTCCTAATATAAGCCATCAAAAGTAGTTTAAAACTTGATAGGCTTGCTGCCCTGTTTTTAATAGAACAGGTACATACCTCAGCTGCCGTCTTTTCCTTTATTGGAAAACTGACAAAGATTTACAAAATGCATCTGCCTTAAATATTTGAGGCCGACTACAAAACATCAAGATGGGTGGTAATAAATGCAGCAGTGATGATGTGCTGTGAAAGAAATATGCATAAAACTGTCAAAAGGCAAAAAAAAGTTGAGGAGTGGGACTGAAGTTAGAACAATAATTTTGTTAAGCAGGAAAGAAATTTAGTGGAAAGAAGTCTGGATTTGGTGGTCAGGAGTCCTGACTTGCAGTCCTGCCCTTCGGAGCTAATACCTGGGTGACATGGGCAGGTGGCTAAGTCTCTCCAGGCTTCACTTGACACACTTAGAAAATAAGAAGCTGACTGGAGGATTTCCAAGGTTCCTTCCAAAGCCAAAATCTGATGAAGTTTTAGTGGTTTACAATTGTTAGAAAGAAGACGAGAAAATTCAAATTCTTGCTTAACAATCTTTAGATGATAAAAATTATTTTCCTTTTTAACCTGTAAGAAATTGAACTTGAAATATAAATGATGACAGCTCTATGTATGTATGCATATACACTTTGTGTATACACATATTTTTTACTGCTACATTTTACATTATTTTGCGTATAATGAAAACAATTGATTGACTCAGCAGTTCCAGAACTGTTAATGTGCGTTAATCAAGAAGTAAATGAGGTCAGAAGTCAAACTTTTCATTTCCTCCCAAACATATATTGCACGTATCACAGAAATTCCCAAGGACACAGGTAACACAGGCTAGTTTCAACACGTAGAGCACTCAAGCAAGAAGGTTGAGTACTGAAGATCCACATGGGTCAGACCAGGATCAGTGCTCCAGGAAGCTGGAATCCACCCAGACCATCACTCACTGTGCCTTCTTATACACACACACACACACACACATATATATATGCATGTATATATTTGCAGCTTATTTTCCCAACACCTGGCTTGATATTTGTTTGTCATGATCAACTTTACAAATAAAGTATTCAACATCATCAAAATTACCATCAGACATTTATCAAGTACTCACATAGCCATGAAGCAAATGAGTATGGAGTTCATAAATTCTTTCCTTACACTTAGCAGCTCTTAAACAAGGCTTTTTAAATATTTATTGAGTTTCTACCATGTATAAGGAAGCGTTCCTTATAGATTTTAATAATAATACAGTAGTAAACAAGATGAAGATATTTGTCCTAACTGACCTTCCATTGTAGTAGAGGATGATGAAGAACAGATTAGTAAATTAGTTAGCAGGTAAAGGAATAAGACCTTTTCACATGACAGTAAGTTTTATGAAGAAAATAAAATAACCTAGATATATGAAGATGGGGGAGGTTAATTATTTCTATTGGTTTCTAATTTCTTTTCTTGTAGGGAAATTGACTTCTTTACTATGTGGTTAACAGCCATGAGTTAAAAAAAAAAAGTTCAACGCTGGATAAACAGATACCTCTCCTACATCCAACACACAGACCAGTTTAACCCAATGGATGAAACTTCTGTGCTGTTCCTCCCTGTCCTAGACTATTTTCCATTTTTATTTAAAGCTAGAAGTTAAGATATCAAAATGGATCTCCAGGGCAAATTCTGGAGATAAAATTTAATATTTTAATCAGTGTGCTAGATGATGAAATATTTAACATACATGTAGAAGGCTGACTAATATTAAGTGGATGTGTTTTTTAAGTTTTTTTAAATTTTTCCTTCTTCTCCCCAAAGCCCCTCAGTATATAGATTGTATATTTTAGTTGTGGGTCCTTCTAGTTGTGGCCTGTGGGACGCCACCTCAGCAGGGCTTGATGAGTGGTGCTAGGTCCATGCACAGGATCTGAAACCGGAAAACCCTGGCCACCAGAGCGGAGTGCAGGAAACCAACCATTCAGCCACGGGCCGGTCCCCTGTGTGTTTTTTTTTAAATTTGCTTTCTATAAAGACTTGTGGTACTGAGATGGGAGGAGGTAAGTCTATCACTTTATTTTTTATTATTTTGGTTTTCTTTATTAGGTCCTTCTTCATTTGGAGACATATTATGTGATTTAAAGAGAGAGAGTGCCCACGCACACATGAGAGGGGTTGATTGCAGGTGACATTATTGAAGTATTAGAAAATATAATACAATTACATGGAGAGGGAAGACTACTGGATAAGCGCTGGTTGTAGTCTCCTGAAGAGTCCACTAAAGAGTCCTTATTTTTCTCTGTGACAATTGCTGAGACAAAGAGCACCCTAGGCAGTTCATCATTCCCTATTTCATTGCGCGAGTAGGAATGAGCTTTTCCAGGCTATGGGTCCTTGTGAACTCCACACGTGCTATGCTGGAACTTGGAAATCTCTAGCTGCACATGGGAAAGAGTGGGCTCAACCCTGTGGGTCTGTGCAGTTACCGTTTACTCAGAGCTAAGTCTAAACAGGTGCAACTCACAACTCTGGGCTGGGTACACTGTTGAGTGTACCTTTGGGTTTCAAGGGGAATTAGCAACTTCTACAATGGCATAGGGGAAAGTAATTATTAGTGGTCGGAACCTGAAGTTGAACTCCAGTTCCAAACAGTTATAATACTACTGCTACCAAAAATGATAACCATGATAACAATAGCTAATATTAATTGTGTTTTAGGCAAATGCAAAATGTTTTACATGTTATTTCAATTAATATTTGTAAAAACCCATGGAGGCAAGTATTATTATTAGCACAGAGAGATTAAATAAATTGTTCAAGTGGAGGTTTGTCATTTAAACATAATTATTTTTACTTAAATTCTCTTGTTCTTAGCCACTGTGTGTGACAATGGGCATGTTATTTAGTTTTCCTCAGAGTCATAGATTCAGCTTCTTCACATAAAATAGGAATAATATTTCCCTCTCCTCATATATATATTTATAATATATATATTCATGCAGACATATCTATCTCTAGCTCCGTCTTTGTCTCCTGTGTCTCTCTGTCTACTTCTTTTTCTCTATCTCTATCCATATCTCTACCTCTATATAATTATTTACCACAAACCCTGACCAATGGTAGGTTTTTAATAAACAGTAGCTTTTCTTTCCTTTACTTGTGCAACTGGTTTACTCTAACTTTTAGCTGTAACCAGAGAAGAAAGCAAGAAGTCAGAATGCATCAGTGACAGATACTTCTGGTTTAGATTTGGACTGACAAATTCAATTAATTTACTTAAGACAATGTCAGGTCTAATCTTTTCTGATTCCTCACACAAGGGCTAGAATATTAAAATGCTGTTACCAACCATTTATGAGTCCCTACATATTCATAAATTTTTATTCATACTGATAACAATGCAAAATAGTTGTTACCACCTCCTTTTTATAGATAAGGAGACTGAAGGTTAAAGGGGTTGAACGATTTGTTCTAAGTCATGCAGATAGTGACAGTAAGGGTGTTTGTCTAACTACAAAGTGAGTGATATTTTTTGTAAATCAGATGACCTCCATGGCAGACAGACCCTATGGTAGGTTAGGATAATAGTTCCTAATCCCTGACGTTCACGTCCCTTGATTGTAGGTGGGCCCTGTGACTTGCTACTAGCCAATAAAATATGGCAAAGATGAAAGGATTTTGCAGATGCCATTAAGGTCCTAAATCAGGTGATTTTGCCATTAATCAAAGGACAGATTATCTTGGGAGGGCCTGACTTAATCATCCCTAAAAATAGAGACTGGGCCCTCCCTGAGGTGAAAAGCATGCTTGTGCACTTGACGGAGTAAGCAGCCATGTTAGAGAAGCCTACACAGCCAGGAACTGTGGGCAGTCTCTTGGACTTGAGAACAGCCCCTAACCAACAGTCAGAAAAAAGCTAGACCTGCAGTCATACAGCTTCAAGGAAATGAATTCTGTCAACAACTGAAATTAGCTTACAAATGGATTCTTCCACAGTCAAGCCTTTAGATGAGAACACATCCTGGCTGACACTGACTGTAGCTGTGTGAGATGCTGAGTAGAGAACTCATCTAAGTTGTGCCCAGATTTCTGTTTCACAGAAATTGTGAAATAATAATCTATGTTGCTTTAAGTTGCTAAGTTTGTAGTAATTTGTTATACAGCAAAAGAAAACTAAGGCAATCTCAAAAATATTCATTCAACAAATATTTGTGGAATATTTTCTGCATGATACATTTTAAAAATGTATCACTATTTATTACTGTGATTAAATAATTCCTATTGTTCTCTGAATTTGAAGAGCATAGCCCCTAAATTGAGGGAATAAATAGAGATGATATAAATTCAACACTAATTTATATGATGTTATATTAGGAGGCATTTTTTTTGGATTTCAATCATGGAAATTTTAAGACAAAAAGATTTCCGAGTTTAACAAAATGGCACACAATACTAAATGTGTGTTCTTATCATGATCTAAATTTGTGCTTCTTAATTGCTATGTGATTTTCAAAATTGACTTTCAGTCACATTTGTTTGTGCCAGAGAAGAAAATTCCTCTACTCCTTAGGTCCTCAGGTCTAAGAATTAAATTGATGTGAGACAGAATAACAGGAGCAAATCAAAGTTTAATAGCACGTGTGCACGAGAGAAACCCAGGAAAACTGAGTAACTTGCCAGAATGGCCAAAGCTGCCACCTTAAATACCATTTTTAGCTAAAGACAAAGGAGGATGTTGAGGGTAGTGGTTTGGGACTTCACGGTGGAGGAAGGCAACTCACATGGAGATGCAAATGCAAATGGACCAACTATAGACAATGTGACCCAAGAGACACATTTTACCTTAGGTTACAGTTATCTTGTGGCATCAGCTCCTTCCTGGAACAGACCCTTCTATTATAAATTCTTTTAGGCAGTTAAGGGGAAGGTCAAAGTTCCTTTCAGTCTTTTATTCTTAAAAATAATCAAGGTAAAGAGGCATATTTTGGGGTGGCCAATTCTGATCCCCCACATTTGCATTTTGTAAAAATCAATTAAGCCACATAGGTCATTCTTCTGTTGTAGGGCACATAAACTCAAACTCCAGAGGAAATCTTGAATTCCTATATTGGAGTGATTTTAGATCTTGGGCTTTTGAGCAAGAACTGCAGAAAACATTTCTTTATACTTTATTAACATCAAAATAAACAGCTTTTGTAGGGGATAGTGTGTGTTTTTGGTCTTTTTAGAAATCTAGGTAACACCCTTTTCCAAAATTTAGGTACAAAATCTAGGTACTAGACCATATTAAACAGCAGTATGTTCAAATTGTGTATAAATTAAACATACTAAGATCAAATATAGAAAAAATGCAAATTGTCATGATAAGTTAACCAGATGTGAAAATTCTGAAGTGAAATTGTGCAATAGTGGGTACATTAAATACAAGATCTCAGAGTAAATGAGGCTGAGATTAACTATAGTAAACAGAATAATGGATTTAAATGTTGCCCTCCTTTAAATCTTTAACTTTTCTGTTAACTCCTACTTATGTATTCTTAAAAAACAAAAACAAAATACCAACAAACAAAAACCAAAAACCAAAAACAACCTGCAGGGAATACATCGCTTTAGTGAAAACCATCCTTCCTTAATCTTAACCTCTCAGAGAAAACTCTCTTTTCCTCTACTTCTTTACCTGATTTGCATTGAAAATTCATATTAAAAGAAGAAAAAAAAATTTACTATTAGAAAACTAAGAAAACTGGTAGAGAGTTTTGAAATATCAACATAAAATTATATTTGTTCTATCTAGCCAATCTTAACACCAAAAAAAAAAAACAAAAAAAAAAAACAAAAAAAAAACGCCAAAATCCTAATCATCAGTATGACCTACTCTTTCTTTTTCTGAGTCTGTCATTCCTAGTAGCTGCTAGGCTTGATTTCTTCCATTAATGAGATCTGTTCAAGAAGAGTGTAATTTTCCCAGTAACACTCTTGGAGAGCTTTTTGGCTCAACAATTCCATGCTTCAAAATCTCAGAGTTGTACTCCATGTGTACAAACAGGTACCACTGAGAAATTTCATTTCCAATCAGCTTTCCTACATTAGCATCTGTGGTCTCTGTTAAGGTACCGTCCAGAATGAAATAAAGGAAAATAAAGGAGAAACTGAAGTGAACACCCTTTTCCTTTCACTTTATCTGACCTCTCTTTCTGTTCAAAATAGATGAGAGAAAACATGATTATTTGGATGCTGCCTGCATTTCATTATCTTATGGGGTTTTTATTTTTTGCTTGCTTTATCTTTCCTTATCATTATGGAAGTTTCTCCATGGGTCTCTGAGTTACTGTTTTGCTAGTTAAATCCATAAAGCCCTTTATTTGAAAAAAAGAATTGCATTGCAGTGTTGTCAATAGTGAATGGTTATTGTAAGGAGGAGCTCAGAGAAAATAATTAAGAGGTGGAAATCTCTTAAGAACTTTTGCAAACCAATTGTAGATGTGATCTATTTATGTAAATGATGGGCTTACATTGTACAGCACCTTTCATCCAAATAGATTTCTAGGTACCTAACAACTGTGGCTGTTATACTCATGAATGCATAGTGTATTCTTTCCTTTCTCTGAAGCTGTTTCTTGATGAAATGTTGGATCTGCTTAATAAAGTTTGGTATGGAGTATTTAGGCAAGAAATATAAAGGAATGAACAATCCATTGGAGACAATAAAATTACATCAGAGTCGTTCCATGTGCACCTCTCTAGAACTTTGGGATCTGCAAAGCTGTAACTAGGTCCAGAGGACAAAAATAACTGCTTTCCTTCTGTTATATCTCCTGTCTTGTAACCATGATTTGACACACTTACCCACTACCACTACTTACCTTTTCTTTGCCTCATGCACAATTCTCTTCCTTCAACCTTTCTCAGTCAGAAGAATGAGAGCTTCCATCTGATGTGGTTATAACTTTCTCCTCATCAAACTGCAGTTATTTCTAGTTATCTTTTGGTCCTTATCTCTATATTTTATAAAATTGAGCTTTTCTATGTTTCCACTTTGGAACTCCATCTTCCGCATTAAGAACACCCTGTTCTCTTCCCTCATTCCTTTAGTGAAAAAATGAATTTCTCGAGTGTCAAGTATAGAAACTTATGTAGTTTGTGTATTCAAACCAAGGTGAATTTGTAATTAAAATAATTTCAGAATGCGTTCTTGCTGTGTGGACATGGATTAGTTGCAAATGAGATTGGGGGAATAAACTGAAAATATATGAAATATGTGTATTATTCAGAGGATGATTTGTTTAGGACAGTGGAAGACATCTTTAAGAAATAAGTGCTGCCTATCTAAAAAGAATATTAAGATAATAGAAGTTATTGAAATATGCTCTGGAATAATGAGTAAATGAAGTGTGGAAGCTAATTGGATTATCAAAAATTGACCCCAGCAGAACTTTTGTATTGCCAGGTAGAGAGTGCAGAGTTATACAGAGGCCCGGTTTGTGACTTTAAATATATTTCGATAGTAAGAAGGGTGTACCTTTAATTCTGAACTGGAACCTTCTATAAGGCAGAGTAATAAACAAAATTCTCTCAGGGCAGGTCCATGCCTATTTTATATCTTTCTGACTTTAAAAATTAATTGGCTCTTAAAGTGTGACCTTGGATATATCTCCCTACCAGAGTGGTTCAAAGGGATGATTTAAAGATAACTTCAGATTACAAAGGGCTTCACAAATTAATTAATACTTCCTTGCAATAGCCTTTCTGGGTAGAAAAATATTGTCCTCCTATAAATGGCGATTAAAATTGAGATGTAGTCAAAATAAATATGTTAACACAGAAAAGAATTCAGGACTTAGATTATATTAGGCTTGTGGCCTAATGGTAAAATCTCTTCTTCCTATCATAGTTATGGCATTCTTAGGGCATGTATATTTTGTATTACCATCATCATTAACAACATTGTTATCGTCAACATTTTCATTGTTGTTACAACACTAGTCACATTAGCATTTCATACTGAAATGTCCTTAATAATGCTCTCCGGATACTGACAGGGTATGACAGATAGGCGACTTCTAAGCAGCTGCAGTTCTGGCTTTCTCTGTTCTGGTCTATGTGTGGGTTTAAACAAAATAACCAATAGCTGTTCTATAGATCAGAGAGAGAGGTGAGTTTTACTTGAGCCAGAGTGAGGATTATAACCCGGGAAGACAGTCTCCACAAAGGAAGAAAATGTTCAAGAGAAACATGGTTTTCAGTACAGTCTTATACCTTTTTAGAACAAAGACCGTACATTAAACATGCTCAGGATACATATTCTTCAAAGTTTCAAAGAGGTGTTCAGTTGCAAATTAGCAGCTCCACGTGACACTGATGTCTAGAAAGGAACTAACAGGGCTAGGAGGGCGAGTATGCATTCTCATCTTAAGAGAGTGCATTCTTTACTTTAATGGTTAAAGCAGATGGACAGTGTATGTTTGATATGCCATAAGTCAGGCTCCTTTAGTCCAAGCCGAATCAGTTTTGAACAAGAATATTTACTCCATATAGCTCAATATGTGAAAATCTCTTGTCAGCGAAAACACAGTGAAAAGAGGCATGGGAGGCAAAAGGAACACTGGTCCTCTGAGATGTTTTTCAGAATTTGAGCTAGGAAAGCACTAAGTAAAATAGTTCCTGCTGGACTCTACACTTAATTTTCTTCTTTTTAAAATTTTTCTTAGCTTTAATTATGGATTTATTTTCTGATATTGTTTTGCATAAATGATGTTAGGATTTTTCCTGAGTTCCAAGCACTATGTAAGACTAACTTATAGTGCTTTTAGTTAAAATCTGGTACAAAAAGATGCTTTTATATGAAAGCCTACTGAATAATTTTGTGGTTTTAGCTTTTCCTTTTCTCTTCAGTTTTTTGAACTATAAGGTTCAAGTAATTCGAAAGGGGACCTTTTGCTTATTCTAACTTTAAGAATTTTGCATAGTCTTACTAGGAAGAATTAGGACAACTGATTTACTTGGTTTGCTTGTTTATTATAGAGACAGTCCTGAAAAGGACAGTGTTTATTTTCCAAACAGTTGTTACAATATTGAACTTTAACTGAAACTTTTGATGCTGGAACAGTGAAGATTAAAGAAATCCTCCAACTCTTTTCTGTTCCTGAAAAGGCTTTACCGCAAAGCACTCTCCCTCACCACATCACTTGGATAAGACTCATGGATGCCCTTGTTTATGAATGACAAGGCCAGACATAGACCCTCCAAATTCCCATTTTTTGCCTTCTATATGATTAACTGAATTGTTTGTCCCAATGATCAATCACAACAAAATGCCTATTAATCAAACTTTGGTTAAGTTTCTCTCCTTCCCCCATGCCCTCTAAACATTGACATACCCTCAGCCTGAACCAGCATCCAACCT
This sequence comes from Equus asinus, assembly GCF_041296235.1. Lineage (NCBI taxonomy): Eukaryota > Metazoa > Chordata > Mammalia > Perissodactyla > Equidae > Equus > Equus asinus. Next base: position 113,959,459 of record NC_091792.1, on the reverse strand, counting down.
TCCTTAACAACCTCTCCCAAGATGTTCTTGAGGCCTTAGGATAAAACATTTTCAGATCCACTCTTTACTATCCTTTCATCTCACTTCCCCACCCATTTTAGTCTATTTACTCCTTATGAAAGAAAAACTCTTTTCTGCCTGACCTTTAAGACACTTGCATATCTCATGGTCAGAGCTTTCTCCCTATAGAAATAGTCCCCTCGTTTCCTTAAAATAGTCCCTTTCTCTCTCTTGCAATTGTTACCAAATCAGGTTAGTTTGCCCACAGCATGGTATGTCAGTCATCAAGATGACAAGTTTGCAGCAGAGAAAGGGTTTGTTCACACGGCAGCCAAGTGAGGAGATAGGAGAATAAGTCTCAAGTCTCCTTCCCCAAAAATGGGGATCAGGGATATTTATGGGACCAAAGGGCAGGGTGGTCTGAAGTGTATGAGTAGATGATTGGAGGTAAGGAGAAATGAGGTAATTAATGATCTGCAGAAGTGAGGTCAAGCTTCACGTCTCTTCATCAGATGCATGTTCACAAAGTGATGGCATTAGCATGCTCTGAGGGTGGAGTTTTTGGTCCTCTGATGTCAAAGGGTCACCTATCGGGCATACGTGCAGGCCCAGTTGATGAGTCAGTAGTCTTAACTGGCCTGAACTGGACAAGGAGTTGACTCTCAGTTCTTGAAAAACTTAAGCACCTGCTACCATGGTGACCCCAGTGTCAGAGATGTCATCTATATCGTGAGCTTTAGTAGTGCATTATCTAACTGCTTTTGCAGATAGACAACTACCTGAGTATAGTTAAAGCAAGTTGGCCCCTGGTTTCACAATAATTTTTTCTAATAAAGTCTTTCCTTACCAGTTTCCAGAGTTGTCTTTACTTGACATCTGTCGATATTTGTTAGTTAATGATAGCATTATATTCAGCTTATCCTTTAAATATGATAGATTAAATAAGGTAATTACAGTAAATTACTATCAAAAGAATTAACATGTAAATTAGTGTGCCAAGTATCAATGCATTGTCTTTCAGCTTCAAATATACCTTTGTTTACCTTGCTGTGACACAGGAGGTGGGCCCTGTAAACTCCTTTGCCAGCTGGCAGAATGTTAAGCTTCAATAGAGCGTATTGGAGTGACCCTGCAAGGTGATAGTAATAGGATGACATACTTTCTCCGGGTTCAAGGTTTCCATTTTTATTGTTGAGTCTGGGACTTCAGGGGCCTGTGCAGACAAGCTCCAGCTGTGCCCTCAGGTCATATTCTCCCCACCAGCAGCACCTCTGAAGGCTGCAGTCTGCCCACACTCTGACAGCTGGTTGCTTCTACAAACTATTATCAGCCAAGCCCTCTGAAAAGTTTCTTCACCACTGGCAGTCAGTGTGTCCCTGTGGCAGCCACGCTCTCTCTGCAGAAGTCTGAATCTCAGCATTGGCTGGGCAGTGGTCTCTCCTGGCTCTTAGTTCCTTTATCATTTTTATTCCTCAGCCTAGAGATAGTACTTGCCCTTTCATATGCACTGCTTCTAGATTCCTTAAAGTCCATTTTTATTACACTTTATTACTTTTAGTTAACTACTTTTTACTGATATTAACAATTCTTTATATTGATATTCTCTTTTCAAATAACCAGTGTACTTTCTGTCTTCTATCTGCCTTGACTGACACAATGAGTGAATAATAAAATATTCTACAAGTATTCTTGGCCTCATTTTTCAATCCTAGTGGAATCTCGTCATAACCATTCCTCCAATCTTATCCATCTCAGTAAAACATACTCACTTAATAAATCATACCCAACTGTTTAGTCCAGAAATCTGGGAGTCATCCTTGACACTTCCCTTTTCTCTCTCCCAATATTCAGTTCACTGTCAAATCCTATAGAGTCTACGTCCAAACGTATCCCAAACTGTATACTTTTCCCACTTCTACTCCACCATTCACCATTATTAATAGGTTCTTAAGTGGTTCGACTTCTGGTACTATTTCTCAATCAGCTTACACAATGCATGCAGACTGATCTTTTAGAATACAAATTAGATCATATTATTTACCCTGATTAAAATATTTTAATAGTTTACCCTTGCACTTAGGATAAAATTAGAATTCACTAATATAGCCTATAGGCTAATATCATGATCTGGCTACTGACTACTTCTTCCTTCATATTATATGTATACAGCCCTGTCCTGTTTCTCTTTTTTTATATAAAAAAATAACATTTTTAATTTCAGGGAAAATCATAGTGTTATGTTTCAGAGGCATTTAAAATGTCACTGAAATTCGTCAGTTTGTTTCCAACAATACACATAATTCAACCTAAGTGACAACAGTGGACAGCTCGGTCATATGCTGACAGTGACAACTACAAGGTGACTGCTGCTTGGGTTTCAGACATTGTAAGACGTCATTGATTGTAGGACAAAATAGAATGGTGATGTACAATGAAATGTGAAAAAATTGCGTTTTAAAACTGATGAAATACTATACATAATTGTTTGTGTTATCATTTATTTAACATCTGCCTCTTGACTAGACTGAAAACCATGTGGCTTTTGTGGATTTTTAGCACCTAATGCACTTTTGGGCATTCAGGATGTGTTCCATAAATATCAGTTAAATAAATAAACACATTCAACATTCCTAACTACTTAGAGCTAAGATTCAAGATAATTTTTTTCCAAGGGAGAGAAAACGGTGGCTGTTTTTAGCCAGCACGGCCATCCGCACTTTGTGGCTGACCTTGAACAAGAGGCAACCTGGTTGGTACTGCAGAGGCAGCGATTAGAGAACCAAGAAAGGAGCCAGTCTTTTAGTCTCACTGACGCTTACCTCAAAGGGAGCTGTATACAGGCTTTGGATGTGCTGGTTGTTGAGAGAACTTTCCCTCTCTGTATTTTCTCCACAAAGCCTACAGGCTGTGACTTTAAACCTCAGAGGCAAACTATATGTCACATGGACTACAGAGTGTTAGAGCGTGAGGTTTCTGCCTTATAAGTTTAGTGTTGAGCATTAGCTGGTATTTTGACTCAATAGCCAAAATCATTATTCAGCTTTATCTTTTATTAGCTGAATATAGGATGAAAGAAAAAACATTGTAGAGTATATAACTTACTTAATAGCCTGTCCGTTAGTTGGAGGGTCACCCCAACCTCTCTTCTAACACATGGTTTCAAATCTTGTCTGATTTATTAATTATATAAGCCCTGATCACAGATCCTGACTTCAGGAGCTAGTGGCATATTCAACCACAGAAGAGTGGTGAATATTTATTGATGAACAGATAAACAGAAAAGGGGGCTCTATTTCAGTGGTAGTATTACTTCTTTTTGAGAGGGATAGAAGCAACTTTAAATGAGATTACCATACATCCCAAGGTCAAAGTTAGTAAAGAAAGCTTATATGTGGGGTGCTTTATTGTGTAGAATATGTTGGCATCAAAAGAGTATGATAACTTGGAACATCAAACAAATTTCAAGATGTTAGATGAATGAAACTCAGGAAATATTTTAACTCTAGAAATAGCAGCAAGCAAATAGGGAAGTATCAAGGAGTATAGGAGGGACATACTTAAAAGGAGTCAAGGTCATCGAAGCCAAATTAGATCTATATTACAGTATAAAAATATAGATTTACTTATTCATTTAAAAAACACTTTCTTGAGGGGAGTGATGTCAGCATCATGGTGGAGTGAACTTCCCTAGTAATCTCTCCCCTCCAATGTACAACAAAAAGGACATTCATACTGTAACAGAGGACATCCAAACACAGCATTAAAAATGTCAGAGAGACCCACATAGCCATATCACGGAAGGTAGAGAGGCTGGAGCCCCCTTTGGAGGAGGTGGAACAGGGTAAGAGAAAACTTCACTACCTCTCCTAAAGACTGCAATCTGCAACTGTATGAGGCCTTCAAGAGGGAAGGAATGGGGGAGGGGACGGTCCTTCGTGGGAATGTCAAGGTCCCCAGTGGGCCCTTGCAGCCTAGAGGAAAGTCCTCTATTGGGGCCAAGCTTTCATGGGGGGTGAAATTATCAGGCCAACACACCGGGAGAGGAGATAGCAAGAGCATAGAAAGAAAAACCTGAGAGCACACAGGACAAAGCACTCCTACCCCGACCCACCCAGCCACTGTCCAGGACCTGGGATCTCAGTTGAAGGCAGAGGGCTCAGAATATGCTGCTCTTGACCCCCACCCAGTGGTGATAGGCAGTAACTGTGACCAAATAACATCAGGATGTGAAAAAATAGAGCCACTCCCTCTGGCAATATCAAACATTTTATTAGATCTCCAGACCAGAGAGAAAATGACAAGTACCCAGAAATAAGTCCTGAGGATGCAGAAATAAGTTATCTAAATGACAAAACATTCAAAACAGCTGTTATCAAAAAGCTCAACAAGATACAAGAGAATGTAGAGAAACAATTCAACATGTTCAGGAGCTACTTCACAAAAGAGATTGAAACTACAAAGAAGAATCAATCAGAAATATTAGAGATAAAAGACACAATGGAAGAAATAAAACAAAATATGGATTCCCTGAATGCTCACATGAACATCATAGAGGAATGAATAAGCATAATCAAGGATAGACATGTTGAAATGCTCCAGATAGAGGAAGAGGAGGAGAGAGAACTAAGACAAAAAGAAATGAAGAAAGTCTCTGAGAAATAGCTGACTCAATTAGGAAATGCAACATAAGAATTATAGGTATTCAAGAAGGAGAAGAGAAAGAGAATGGAGTAGAAAGCTTGTTCAAAGAAATTATAGCAGAGAACTTCCCAAACCTAGGGAAGGAGAAGGAAATCCATCTAGAAGAGGCTATCAGATCTCCTAAATATGTCGATGTAAAAAGACCTACTGCAAGGCATATAGTAGTGAAACTGGCAAAAAGGAATGACAAAGAAAAATACTAACAGCAGCAAGGCAGAAGAAAACAACCTACAAAGGAACCCCTGTCAGGCTTTCAGTGGATTTCTCTGCAGAAACCTTACAGGCGAGGAGAGACTGGAATGAAATATTCAAATCTTTGAAGGACAAAAACTTTCAGCCAAGAATACTCTATCCAGTGAAAATATCCTTCAGATATGATGGAGGGATACAAACTTTCCCAGATAAACATAAGCTAAGGGAGTTCATAACCATGAAACCCTCCCTTCAAGAAATCCTCAAGAAGGCACTCATACCTGAAAAAAAAAAAAAGGGAGAAAGGGGTTACAAAGCACAGAGTACAGAGATAAATAGGTAGACAGAATCAGAGCAGGATAACAAATACTCAAGTATAGCATTAAAGACAAAGGGAAGGAAAACACCAAAAATAAAGATAATCATGTCATTTTAACCACAAATTCATACGACAAAATGGAATAAGATGTGAGGAAAATAGCTTAGGTGGGGAAGAGGAAAGGGATTGAATCGGTTTAGTCTAAGGAAATGAGAGACCATCAGAAGAGGGACTATCTCATCCATGAGATGTTGAATAAACCTCATGGTAACCACTAAACAAAAAAAGCAGAACAGAGACACAAATAAAAAATAAGGAGAAACAAAGAAACATAACATAAAAAACTACTTAACTCGACTGGTAGACCAAAATACACAGGACAAGAAACAAAGGAAATGCGGGAGAACTGGAAAATGAGTGATAATATGGCAACATTAAGCCCTCATATATCGATAGTCACCCTAAAAATAAATGCATTGAATTCTCCAATAAAAAGACACAGAGTGGCAAGATGGATTAAAGAACAAGACCCAACAATATGTGCCTCCAGGAAACACATCTCCGCTCCAATGACAAACACAGGTTCAGAATGAAGGGATGGAAGATGACACTCCAAGCTAATGGCAAAGAAAAGAAAGCAGGTGTTGCCATACTTATATCTGACAAAGTAGACTTCAAGATAAGACAGATAAAGAGAGACAAAGAGGGGCAAATGATCAAAGGGACATTCCATCAAGAAGAGATAACACTTGTAAATATCTATGCACCCAACACAGAAGCAGCAAAGTACCTAAAGCAACTATTAACAAATCTAAGAGAAGATATTAATAATAACACAATAATAGTAGGGGACCTCAACACTCCACACACATCAATGGATAGATCATCCAGACAGAAAATCAACAAGGAAATAGTGGAATTAAATGAAAAGCTAGACAAGTTGGATTTAATAGACATATATAGAACACTCCATCCAAAAACAGCAGAACGCACTTTCTTCTCAAGTGCGCATGGAACATTCTCAAAGATAGACCATATGTTGGGAAATGAGGCAAGCTTCAATAAATTTAAGAAGATTGAAATAATAACAAGCATCTTTTCGAATCACAATGCTGTAAAGCTAGAAATTAATTACAAGAAAAAAGCTGAGAAAGGGAAAATGATGTGGACACTAAACAACATGCTATTGAGCAAGCAATGGATCATTGAGGAAATTGGGGGAGAAATCAAAAAGTATCTGGAGGCAAATGAAAATGGAAACATACCATACCAACTAAATATGGGATGCAGCAAAAGCCATATTAAGAGGGAAATTCATCACAATACAGGCTCACCTTAACAAACAAGAAAAATCCAAAATAAGCAATCTCAAACTACACCTAATTGAATGGTAAAAGGAAGAACAAACAAAGCCCAAAGTCAGCAGAAGGAAAGAAATAATAGAAATCAGAGCAGAAATAAATGCTATTGAAACAAAAAAGAAAGTAGAAAGGATCAATGAAACAAAGAACTGGTTCTTTGAGAAGATAAATAAAATTGACAAACTCTTAGCCAGACTTACAAAGAAAAAAAGAGAGAAAGCTCAGATAAACAAAATTAAAAATGAAAGAGGAGAAATAACAGCAGATACCACAGAAATACAACAGATTATAAGAGAATACTACAAAAAACTACATGCCAATGAGTTGGACAATCTATAGGAAATGCATAAATTCTTCGACTCTTACAACCTCCCAAAGCTGAATCAAGAAGAAATAGAGAACTTGAATAGACCAATCAAAAGTAAAGAGATTGAAACAGTAATCAAAAGCATCCCAAAGAATAAAAGCCCAGGACCAGATGGCTTCCCTGGGGAGTTCTACCAAACTTTCAGAGAGGATTCAATACCTATCCTTCTCAAGCTATTCTGAAAAATTAGGGAAGATGGAACATTTCCTAACACGTTCTGTGAGGCCAGCATCACTCTGATACCAAAGTCTGACAAAGACAACATAAAAAAGGAAAACTACAGGCCAATATTGCTGATGAACATAGATGCAAAAATCCTTAGCAAAATATTGAACTTGAATACATCAAAAAGATCATACATCATGATCAAGTGAGATATATACCAGGGATGCAGGGATGGTTCAACATCCTCAAATCAATCAATGTGATACACCACATTAACAAAATGAGGAATAAAAACCACACAATCATCTCAATAGATGCAGAGCAAGCATTTGACAAGATCCAACAGCCATTTATGATAAAAACACTTAACAAAATGGGGATAGAAGAAAATTACCTCAACATAATAAAGGCCATATATGACATACCCACAGCCAACATCATACTCAATGGGGAAAAACTGAACACCATCCTTCTGAGAACAGGGGCAAGACAAGGATGCCCACTATCACCACTCTTATTCAACATAATACTGGGGGTTTTGGCCAGAGCAATAAGGCAAGAGAAAGGAATAAAAGGAATCCAAACAGGGGGTGAAGAAGTGAAACTCTCACTGTTTGCAGATGACATGATCTTATACATAGAAAACCCTAAAGAATCTATCCGAAAACTATTAGAAATAATTAACAAGTAACAGTAAAGTTGTGGGGTAAAAAATCAACTTACAAAAATCAGTTGCATTTCTGTACTCTAATAACGAACTTACAGAAAGAGAACTCAAGAATACAATTCCATTTACAATCGAAACAAAAAGAATAAAGAACCCAGGAATAAATTTAACTAAGGAGATGAAGGACTTATACAAAGAAAACTATAAGACATTATTGAAAGAAATAGATGACGACATAAAGAGATGGAAAGAGATTCCATGCACATGCACTGGAAGAATAAACATAGTTAAAATGTCCATACTATCCAAAGCAATCTACAGATTCAATGCAATCCCAATCAGAATCCCAACATCATTCTTCATGGAAATAGAACAAAGAATCCTAAAATTCATATGGGTCATCGAAGACCCCAAATTGCTAATGCAATACTAAGAAAAAAGAACAAAGCTGGAGGCATCACAATCCCTGACTTCAAAATGCACTACAAAGCTGAAGTTATCAAAACAGTATGGGACTGGCACACAGATCAATGGAAGAGAACTGAAAGCCCAGAAATAAAACGACACATCTATGGGCGGTTGATCTTCAACAAAATTGCCAAGAACATACAATGGAGAAAAGACATTCTCTTGAATAAATGGTGTTGGGAAAATTGGACAGTCACATGCAAAAGAATGAAAGTAGACCACTATCTCATGCCATACACAAAAATCAACTAAAAATGGACCAAAGACTTGAAGATAAGTCCTGAAACCATAAAACTCCTGGAAGATAATATAGGTAGTACACTCTCTGACATCGAACTTAAAAGGATCTTTTTGAATATCATGTCTTCTCAGACAAGGGAAACAAAAGAAAAAATAAACAAGTGTGAGTTCATCAGACTAAAGAGCTTCAGCAAGGCAAAATAACTAACATCAAAACAAAAAGACAACCCACCAACTGGGAGAAAATATTTGCAAATCTTATATCTGATGAGAGGTTAATCTCCATAATATATAAGGAAATCACACAACTGAAAAAGAAAAAAACAAACAGTCCGATCAACAAATGGGCAGAGGATATGAACAGACATTTTTCCAAAGAAGATATACAGATGGTCTAGAAACACACGAAAAGATGTTTAACATCACTAATCATCAGGGAAATGCAAATTAAAACTACACTAAGATATCACTTATGCCTGTTAAAATGGCTGTAATCACTAAGACAAAAAATAACAAATGTTGGAGGAGGTGTGGACCAAAGTGAACCCTCATACACTGCTGGTAAGAATGCAAACTGGTGCAGCCACTATGGAAAACTATGGAGATTCCTCAAAAAACTAAAAATAGACCTACCATATGACCCAGCTATCCTACTTGGGTATCTACCCAAACAACTTGAAATCAACAATCCAAAGTAACATATGTACCCCATGTTCATTGCAGCACTACTGATGATAGGCAAGACACGGAAACAATCCAAGTGCCCATATACTGATAATTGGATAATGAAGACGTGGTACATATATACAATGGAATACTACTCAGCCATAAAAAAGACAAAATCATCGAATTTGCAAGAACATGGATGGACCTGGAAGGAATTATGCTAAGCAAAATAAGCCAGACTGAGAAAGACAAATACCAGATGATTTCACTCATATGTGGAATATAAACAAACACATGGATAAAGACAACAGTTCAGTGGTTACCAGGGGAAGGGGGGATGGTGGGTGGGCACAGGGGGTGAAGGGGAGCACTCATGTGGTGACAGACAAGAAATAACGTACAGCTGAAATTTCACAATGATGTAAACTATTATGAACTCAAATTAAAAAAAAACCTTTCTTAAGCACTTGCAATACTGTACAGAAAAAACAAAACAAAAATCCCTGCCCACTATAGAGCTCATGTTCTAGCAGATATATTGAGAACCTGCTGCTTTTAAAATGTATTATGGGGCAGCAATATGTGAGTTATTACTATGTTGACTGGAGTCAGAGAAACCTAAATGAAAAGCAAAGGCATGGCCTCGTGGAGTAAACAGGAGTGATGCCCCAGAGAAAGGCTGGATCCAAGAAGTACTGAGAGGTTCCTTGTTAAACTTCAGACACAAAGTCAATAATCAAAGCACTTGGGCTAATCATTCATTGAGGAATGGGACACGTTAACGTGGTAAGAAAAAAATGAGACAGATTTGAAAGGAGCCTGAGAAGATAACCTTGACATATCTTATCATTTTAAGATTAGTTTCAACGTGACATAAATCCATAGATAGCACACCAAGGAAATGTGTATAGTTAGGACTCTAAGGAAAAGCATGGGGAACGTGAAACATACTAAAGGCAAACCAGACAGGACAATAACAAATGGAGTTTAAACCTGGGTTAGTTGAGCATTCAATACTAACACTAATTTAAAAAAAAAGTTAACATTTGATCCAAAAGCAAAGAAAAAAAAGAAAAGAAAGTATACTTAGGAGAGAAGAAAAGGGACAAGTTAAGAAGATTAACAGAGGAAAACAGAACACTAGGGAATATTCCATTAAAGCAGAAAAAAAATTGCCAAAGCAAAATGTTTCTGCTACTGTTGAAGGACTAGAGGTTTCTCAAGAATGGAAAATGTAAAAGTTATCAAAAGGACAATTTTTGAGGTAGTTTCATGGCCCTTTTCAGAATTTGGAGGCATATATTTCAGAAGGATTAGTTGTACTACTGATTTAAGATTCTGCTTAGCATAATTTTCCAGCTAAGAAAAAAATATAGTGAGGAGAAACTTTCTTCTTCAGTAGGCAGGTTCACAGGGCTAAGCTACTGGGAGAGCAAGAAGCCATGGTAAGTGGATTCAAACGCCTGATGGGAAGCAGGGAATTTACCCGGGCACAGTGGGCATCACCACAGCAGCTTCCACATTTTAGATGAAAATGAGTCATCACAAATGTCACTTTCCAGGAGAGGAGGCAGAAAGAATCCACTAATCCTGCCCCACCTTCCTTCCCCACCTCCTGAGATAGGGTAAATGTGGTGACCTGATTATCCACTTGTTCTGTCCATTGATATTAAATTTACAGGTTGTGAGCCCCATCAGTCTACACAGATTAATTGGCAACATTAGTATGGAGTATGGATAACACTAGAAACGTAACATCACTTATGGACACTTGGGAATTTCTTGTGTTCTTTAAATTTTGTGGATGAATGACAGGTATTGAAATGACAAGACATGTCCTAGTAATTGTTAGAAATTATTTATATACAAAATCCAGACATATGATAACGATAATAATTTTGTTGATCATTCTTAGTATGTGCCAGGCACTGTTGCTTTAAGGTTTTTGTTTATAATTTAAAATATAAATAGATTTAGGGTTCAACTCATTCAACTTTAAAGCCTAAAGTGCTTTTTTCATTCCTGGGAAAACCAATTGAGAGAATAATTACCTGAGATTCCATGAGACCCCTTTGGCTGAGAGTAAGCAAAGTAAAAAATTGAGTATGGTAATGGTAGACTTTATTTCTCGAGATTTTAGCAATTTTCAAGTGTAATTAAATTTTGGACTTTAGTTTCTTCCTGGACTTTGATAAAGGGGAGAGGAATTAATAGCATTTAAATGTCATACATTTAAATATTTGTGTTCTTTGACATGTATTTCTGCCGTCATTGAGCCGATTACCAAATTTCTAGTAAGCTATATCAGTCCTTGTGAAAAGATACAATATTTAGGATGGGAATTATTCTAGGAAGTAATTTTATTTTACTTTAGTTTATTTGCCTGTGGGGGTAGTGTGGGCTTGAAATTAACTTTGCGTAATATTTTGACTTAATCTAACATTTTCTTGAGGCAAAAGCTAAACCCACATCCAGTGGTCCCAGGATGATATTCAAAATCTGTATTTGGTATAGTGCAATTATATTAGGGAGTGGGAGTAGGGCTAGCCTGAGAGAATGATGGTCTTCTCAACCCAGGGGCACAGCCACATCCCTGTTTTTAATTATAAAGGGTTAATTATTAAACCCATAGGTTAAGAGAATACAATCTGGAGAGTGATAGAGTGCAACTTATCTCCTTATCAATCTATTTTCTGGAGGAAATCATTTGTTCCAGTCTCTGAGAGAGAACAGTATTGTGAAGTTAACTTTGCTTCTCTTCCAGCCTCCTCTTTCCCTTGCTAATTGCCCAGAGCAATTGAAGAGAAAACAAATTGATCAACATGATAATTACTGTTGAGAATTGAGCCTTAGTTACTAGTGTTCAAAGCACTGGAAATTTGGTGTATCATGTTTTGTTTTTTGTAAATTGTTATGAATCTCTACTTACTCTATTTTTAGATTTCCTTCAGTTTTGTACTTTAATCAGTTTTAAATCAATTATACATACGTATCACTAATTGTAACATAAAAAACTTGGGCCCATTTTAATACTAAACCGTAGGACATTACGCGGAAAACCCAAAGTATCTAACTCTAGTGTACTGAGTGGAGCAACTTGAACAACAGTATCTTGAGTGGAACATTTTAAAGGTTTCACAACTGATGAATACTTAAGTAAAATGTGATAGCGTACTCAAAACAAATACAACTTACTTAAACATAGAATAGGATTTGGAAATATAAACATCAAAGTTTTATTACTGGTGGTATCTGGATACGTGACAATATCTGGATGCGTGTGATTTTCCTATGACTTTTTTCACTTATTAATATCTTAATTATTCTATACTAAGTAGTGCATTTGCAATAAATAAAACTGAGAATTAATTGAAAAATAAAATTTGCTATATAAGGAAAATAAGTAGATTTGGGGGATCTTGGTGATGAATATTTAAAAATTATAATTCATTATAAAGCAATGATTCTCCTTCCGCTGGTTTGGCTGAGTTTTAATTTTATGCTTAGGTGTGGAAAACATTTAGTTTGTTCCAATTAATTCCTTCCTGTTGGACATTTAATTTTACTCCCCAATTAAATCCTTATTATTGGATATTGAAGTTGTGCCAAATTATTTTCAGTTAACTCACTGGGCAATTGCAATGTGTAACTCTTTAACTGAAACTAAAAATTTTAAATGAATTAGAATATAATTAAATATAGCTCAAAAATCTATGTATAGTTAACTCTGTAGAATGTAATTTTATCTTCTTGTTATTTTGATTCCATTTTAGGAACTTATGTCTCAGGCTCATCAATAATAAATATTAATTATAGTAATAATCATTTTAATATATGTCACCAAATCAATTGGCCATTCCTAAGAACACTTGACATTTCTCTAGCCTCTAATACCATTGAAATCTTGTAACTCTCTCCATCACTCAAATCTAGTCCTACAATATTGTGCTTATTCTTCAATACCTTTGCTATATCTTAATTGTTATTTCCTTCTGCCGTATGCACCACTTATATTTATTCTTTCTCCTTATTTCTCCCCTTTCTCTCTTGTTCTACTTGCTGTTTCCTTCTTTACTTTCTTTCTTTCTCCTTATCTTCTACTCTTCCATTTTTACTATTTCTTCTTTTTTTCCTGATTATCTTTTTTTTCTTTTTTATTTTCTGCTCTTATTATTCTCTCCCTTTCTTCTGCTCCTACTTTGGTTCTTTTCTCTTCTGTATTTTTTTGCGAAAGATTAGCCCTGAGCTAACATCTGCTGCCAATCATCCTTTTTTTTTGCTGAGGAAGACTGGCCCTGAGCTAACATCTGTGCCCATCTTCCTCTACTTTCTATGTGGGATGGCTTTCACAGCATGGCTTTTGCCAAGCAGTGCCATGTCCACACCCAGGGTCTAAACCGGTGAACCCCGCGCCACCGAAGCGGAATGTGCACACTTAACTGCTGCGCCACCAGGCTGGCCCTTTTTCTCTTCTAAATGTAGGCAATGCTTTCATTCTTACTCTTCATTATTTTGAATTTCCTCTACACCAGTGAATTTCAAAGTGCGGTCCAAGGGTATCTGGGGGTCTCCCTTCTCTATCTACATATTTGTGTGAGATGAGATTTTTTGCATATACTTCAGCCAAAACAACATATCATAACAGATTTAATGCCCACCAGATGTCCATCCTAATTCCTGAAACCTGTGAATGTTTTACTGTAAGTGGATAAAAGACTTGTAGATGTCATTAAGTTAAGGGCTTTGGGATGGGGAGATTATTCATGTGGCCCCAATGCGGTCCCTAGTATCCTTATAAAAGCGAGGCAGTAGGGTCAGAGTCAAGGAAGAAGATGTGAGGATGGAATCAGAAGCCAGAGTGATTTGGTGGAGAGCCAAGGAATGTGGGGCATTTCTAGAAGCGGGAAGAGGTAAGGAATATGTTCTCTCCTAAAGCCTCCAGAAAGAACACAACCTTTGAAGTGCTTCAGAAGACTCATTTCAGACTTCTGACCACCAGAACTGTAAGATAATTTTTTATTTTTTTAAGCCACTAAATTTGTGGTACTTTGTTACAATAGCAATAAGAAACTAATACAGGATCTGTGTCAGGATCTCTGTGTCAGACTGGTGGTTGAGAAACCTTAAAGGTTGTAGGTTCCCACCCTCAGAGAGTAAGATATTTTCAGATCTGGAAGGGGAAATTGGAAATTATTTTTGAGAGTTCCACGTTTGACTCGAAATCAGAAAGGTTTAAGAACTTCTGGCCGGGACTGGGCTGGTGGCACAATGGTTAAGTTTGCACCTTCTGCTTTGGTGGCTCAGGGTTCGCCGGTTCAGATCCTGGCTGCGGACATGGCACTGCATGACAAGTCATGCTGTAACAGGTGTCCCACATATAAAGTAGAGGAAGATGGGCATGAATGTTAGCTCAGGGCGAGCCTTCCTCAGCAAAAAAGAGGAGGATTGGCAGTAGTTAGCTCAGGGCTAATCCTCCTGAAAACAAACAAACAAACAAAAAAACTACAAAAAAAAGAACCACAGGCCAAGAGCACGGATGGGAATTTAAAGGGTAGGTACATTCTGACTGTTTAGAGAGAGGCAGATTGGATCTGTGGCAGTTGCAAATTGAAAATATCACTAAATAATTATTTGTAATCCATATAATAATTGTTTTTAAAATCCGCTCTAGGACAGTTGCTTTAGGAAATTTTTTGAACTTAATAATCTGTATTGAAATTGAGCAGCCATTGCTGTAGTAATTGCCCAGCTTGATATGTGGGAAAAATATGTAGGGTAGGAAGAAATTTTCCTCTACCTTTCTAGGTTCTTCTGTCTGGTCTAAGAATTAAATTGACGTGAGACAGAATAATAGGAGAAAGTCAAACAAACTTTAATAACACGTATAAATGGAGAAACCCAGGAAAACCAAGTAATTCCCAAAGTCACCACCTGAAATACCATCATGTTCAGCTAAAAACAAAAGAGGATGCTGGGGATAGTGGTTTGGGACTTCAAAGGAGAGGTAGGCAATTCACATGGAGATGGCAAGGCAAATATTTGTTAAACAAATGTTTGCCGTGGATTGCACAGACAATGTGATGTGGAGAGGACTTCCGTCAAATGCCTTTGCTGTGTTCCTCTCTGTTTACCACATCTATTTCATATTATACTATACTTAGCTGTGGTAATGTCTCCTGCCTGAAACAGGTCTTCTATATTAAATTCTTTTAGGCAGTTGGGAGGAAGTTTAAAGTTTATTCCCAAGTTTTTTATTCTTAAAAATAATCAAACTAAAGAAACACATTTTGGGGTAGCAAATTCTGCTTCCCTACAAATACAAAAGTTAATCCTTTTCAGTAATCTATTCAGGGTAGTTTTCCATAACCACAATCTTTTTTTTCCTTTTATCTCTTCGACTTTTAAAAGACTGTTGATTCAAAACGATAAGTTGAAAATGTTAGTTTATGTAACTTGCACGGGTGAGGAAACCACAGTAGACTTAAAGTGATTGTTAAACAACTTGATCTTCGGGGTTAAATAGAATGCAACTCATTTATAGTAACTCCCATGCTCAAAATTCTCCAATGGCTTCCTATCACATTCAGAAAAATTTCGAATTTCTCAACATGGCCTGCATGCTCTAGACCCTGGCTACCACTCTGATTGCATTTCTCATGAATTTCCCGCCTTACCCACTCCCCATCACTGTAAGGTTGCTTTCCTCGAATATATTGGTCATGAAATGGCATCAGTTTTCTCACATTTGCTCTTCCTTCTACCTGTTATCAACATCGTTCACTTTTCTCTTCATTTGTATCTCTGCTCAAATATTAATTACTCAGATAGGCTGTCATTTTTCTGAGTGTTGTGTAGCAACTGGATGGTAGAAAGTCAAGTATTAAGGAAGGGAGACCAGTTAGGAGACTATTATAGGTAATTCAGGCAGAGTATTGTTGCAATTTGATATAGGCATGTCCATACACTGATGGTGAGGGTCAATTGGCATGACCACTTTGGAAAATTTTTGGCAATATTTATTAAAGCTGAATATATGCATGTCATATGACACAGCCGTTCTACTCCTAATTACCTACCCGAGAAAAATGAATGCATATGAACATCAAAATATATATACAAGAATGTTATTAGCAGCTTTATTCATAAGAGTTTCCAAACTGGAAACAACCCAACAGTTCATCAATAGAAAGAAAAAATAAATTGTGACGTATTTCCAAAGTGGAATTTTGGAATGTAATTTTATTTCATTTTTTCACTTTGGAATAAGTGAAATACAATTACACATAACATGAGTGACTCTTTCAGACTTAGAATTGAGTCAAAGGAGCTGGTTACAAGTGTCCTTGTTGTATGATTCCAGTTTTATTAAGTTCAAGAACAAACAAAATATCAGTAATTAGAAAATAGGTGTTAACATTGAAGGCATATACTGGATGGGCCAGGAGAAAGTCTGCTGAGATGCTGAAAATGTCCTGTATCTTGATTTGAGTGGTACTTATAAAGATTATACAGAATTTATATAGATTCATACAGAACTTGTATCTATATAGACATTTATAATTATATGTAGACATTCATCATTCTGTAAACTTAAGATTTGTGTACTTTACCAACTATAAACAACTTATTTTAAAAAGTAAATTAAAAAAACAGATTATTTTGGCTGGGATAAATGTGATTTGGGAAAGAGATGGTGCAATTCAGGATATACTTTGGAGACAGGATTAACAATAGTTGCTGAGGGGGAATCTAAGAGAAAGAGAGCCATTAAAGATGATTCCATAGATTTTTGGAATAAGCAAATTCATGAGCTGAGATGAGGAAGATTCAGAGCAGTAAGAGAGATTCAATGATTTCATCATCTTTTTGCTTATAATAAATATGTATATCTGTTAAACACACATATATGAAAGCAGAATGTATAAAGTGTTATAAATAAAATGCTACATGTGTTAAAAACAAAAAGGAACAAATATACCCCTCACCCAGATGGCTGTTACTCTCTGAGTTATAATAAAGCAAATTAGGTTATTACAATAAAATGGAGTAAATAGCAATATTCAGCTGTTAGGCTAGTTTCAAGAATGAAAGTAGCTTACACGTTCTATAGTGCTTTGTTAGTGGGAACTCTCTATAAAGAGCAATGTCTAATAGAATCTTCTCCACAAGAAAGAAATATTCTACATCTGTACTATTCAACATGGTAGCCACTAGATACATGTGTCTAACGAGCACTTTGAATGTGACTATTGCAACTAAAGAATTTAATTTTTTTTGCTGAGGAAGATTTGCCCTGAGCTAACATCTGTGCCAACTTCCTCTGTTTTATATGTGGGTTGCAGCCACAGTATGGCCGCCAATGAGTGGTATAGGCCCACGCCTGGGAACCAAACCCGGGCCGCTGAAGCAGAGCATGCCGAACTTAACCAATATGCCATGGGGCCAGCCCCAAGAATTTAATTTTTAATTAACTTTAATTTAAATAGCCACATGTGGTACTATTGGACATACTATCATTATTACTACCTGAATAAATAGCTGGTTCAGACTTTGTTAAAAATGATGGTGCAATATCTAAGGTACATGGAGTGTATTTGTCTCTGTAAAGGTAATCAGCTACCTTTCTTTGGTCCATCACTAGCTGAGCAATATACAGAAATGCTTGATTGTAACATTTACTTAGCTATTTGCAAGAGCTATTTAATTACTTTCTTAGAATGAACAGTTTACATACCATACCTCTTCAATGACCTAGTTGTACCTCTTGATTTCTAATAACTAAATAACTCTTTGTTAAACAATGTGAGTCATAAGCAATCTATACCAACCTCTTCACTAGGAACAATGCAAAGATGCAACTAAATTCTGTATATTTAGATTACTTGGCTCTGTTTGAGCTCATTAGGTATAAAAGTCAATGTCTTGCCACCAGCCTTGTTTAGTACTATTTAATCTACTGCAGTTATTCTAATATTCTCACGTGCCTTACATGAGAGAATATAAAACAAAATCTTGGACCTTTGTAGCCATTTCCTAGTTCCCGAAGACTCTCAATTTCCAAAAGATTCTTTATGACTCATATTCTATCACCCAAATTGTCTTATCATAAATATTTGATAAAGACTGAAGGCTCAGTGCTGTTTATTTATTCCTCATAGGGTATTTGTGCATTATTCCATGGATATGGGACTTTTGATGACAACCTGAAAAATGAAAAACAAATAAACCAAAAAATTCCCAACTTTTTGAAATATATGCATAATTTTTTAATGGAACTATAAAAGGGTATAATGAGAAACTTTTTGGAGTTGTATGTATATTTAGAGAAAAGATAATCTTTTTTATTATAGAAAATTTGAAACATATATAATATTAAAGATAATGGTAAAAAGAACATGAAATACCTATCATCCAGTTTCAACAGTTGTCAGGACACATCCAATCTTGTTTCATCTATACCCCCATCCATTGTCTCCCACACGATTATTTTGAAGCAAATCTCAGATATTATATTAGCTCATCTGGGCATATTTCAGTGTGATATTTAAAACATAAGGTCTCTTTAAAAATCATAATAACAAATCAAGTATCACATCTAAATAATTGATAACTTTCAATATCATCAAATATCCAGTTAGTATTCACATTTCCTCCTTGTTCTAGAACACACATTTTGTCTGTTTAAATCAAGATCCAAACAAGCTCCATGTACATAGATGAATGATGGATGTTTCTAGAGTCTTTTTGATCAATAGGTTCCATCTCCATTTCTAATTTTTTCCTTAGAATTTTCCTGTGAAAGAGAACAGGGTATTTGTTCTGTAGAATTAGCTTCAGCTTGGATTTTTGTTAATTTCAGAGCATAAACTATACTTTTAGTAATACTGCCATATTTTACTCAACAAATCTGCTATAGATAGACTTTTAAGTGCTTTGCGCTGTTTACTGCTTCAAAAATGCTGTAATGAATAGTTTTGTGGATCCCCGGTTTGTATTTTTGCCAGTATGTATTTTGGATAGATACCAAGGCATAGGATTGTGGGGTCAAAGGGTAATGCATATGAAATTTTGCTGGACATAGCCAAATTCTCTGCCGTTAGGGTTGTGCCATTTTGTATTTCTACCAGCAGCATTTTAGTGTGCTTGCTTTCCTACAGCTTTGCCAATGAGTAATTTGTCAAATTTTTGGATTTTTGCCTAATAGTTGAGAAATGCCGTTTCACTATAGGTTTTCTTTGGGTTTATCTTACTATAAGTTAGGTTGAAATACAGATGACATAACTTTACGTAGTCTGGGCATTAAGCAATGATTTTTTTTTTTCAGGAAGATTGGCCCTGAGCTAACATCCATGCTTATCTTCCTTTATTTCATATGTGGGAGGCCTGCCACAGCATGGTTTCATGAGTGGTGTGTAGGTCTGTGCCCAGGATCTGAACTGGCGAACCCTGGGAAGCTGAAGTGGAGCAGGTGAACTTAACTGCTGAGTGACTAGGCTGACCCCTAAGCAAAGATTTTTGATTAAAAAAATTTTATAGATATAAATAAGCAGTGGCTAGCCTGAAACATTACCTTTATACCTGCTGGTTTATTGAGATATTAAATGTTAAAATGATTTTGATAAAATATTGTGGAAACAGCACTAATTTAATGCAAACATTTCAATTTAATCAAGTGTAGTATATCTGAAAATATTTTGCAGGATGATTTTCATCTGATAACCATAAGTGAATAAATTGGTAATGGTGCTCTTATAGAGTCTATCAAATATTTTCATGTTTTGGAAAAATTAAAATTTAGAAATTTTTTTCCTTTTTCGTATCTTAATATGGCCTGTGGCTTCTTTCATTCTTTATTGTTTATTTTTAAATTTTTTTTCATTTATTTACTTTAATTGCAAAAACATTGCATTATAACATTATATAACTTTCAGATGTACATCGTAATGTATTTTGAATTCTGTGTAGATTACATCACATTCACCACCCAAAAACTAATGATAGTCCATCCCCTCACATGTGAGCCTAATCACCCCTTTTGCCCTCCCATCCCTTTCCCCTATGGTAACCACCACTCCAATTTCCATTGTTATGTGTTTGTTTGTCGTTGTTTTTATCTTCTGAGTGAGATCATATGGTATTTGACTTTCTCCCTCTGACTTATTTCACTCAGCATAATACCCTAAAGGTCCATCCATGTTGTCACAAATGGCCAGATTTCATCATTTCTTATGGCTGAGTCGTATTCCATTGTGTATAAATACCACATCTTCTTTATCCATTTGTCCCTTGATGGGCACCTAGGTTGCTTCCAAGTCTTGGCTATTGTGTCTAATGCTGCAATGAACCTAGGGGTGCATGTATCTTTATGCATTTTTGTTTTTAAGTTCTTTGGATAAGTATCCAGCAGTGGAATAGTTGGATCATATGGTAGATCTATTCTTAATTTTCTGAGGATATTCCATACTGCTTTCCATAGTGGCTGCATCAGTTTGCACTCCCACCAGCAGTGTGCAAGGGTTCCTTTCTCTCCACATCCTCTCCAACATTTGTTGTTTCCTGTCTTGTTAATTATAGCCATTCTGACCGGAGTGAGGTGATACCTCCTTGTAGTTTTGATTTGCATTTCCCTGATAGCTAATGATGTTGAGCATCTTTTCATATGCCTGTTGGCCATCTGTATATCTTCTTTGGAGAAATCTCTGTTCAGATCTTTTGCCCATTTTTTAATTGGGTTGTTGGATTTTTTGTTGTTGAGCTGTACGAGTTCTTTGTACATTTTGTATATTAACCCCTTATCTGATATATGGTTTACAAATATCTTCTCCCAATTTTTAGGTTGTCTTTTTATTTTGTTGATGGTTTCCTTTGCTGTGCAGAAGATTTTAGTTTGATGTAGTCCCATTTGCCCATTTTTTCTTTTGTTTCACTTGCCCGGTCAGACATTGTACTTGAAAATATGCTGGTAAGACCGATGTCAAAGAGTGTACTGGCTATGTTTTCTTCTAGAAGTTTCATGGTTTCGGGTCTTACATTCAAGTCTTTATCCATTTGAGTTGATTTTTGTGCATGGTATAAGGGAATGGTCTACTTTCATTCTTTTGCATGTGGCTGTCCGGTTTTCCCAACACCATTTATTGAAGAGACTCTCCTTTCTCCATCGTATGCTCTTGGCTCCCTTGTCGAATATTAGCTGTCCATAACTGTGTGGTTCTATTTCTTGGCTCTTGATTCTGTTCCATTGATCTGTGTGTCTGTTTTTGTGCCAGTATCATGCTGTTTTGGTTACCATGGCTTTGCAGTATATTTTGAAATCAGGAAGTGTGATACTTCCCACTTTGTTCTTTTTTCTCAGGAATCCTTTGGCTATTTGGGGTCTTTTGTTGTTCCATATAAATTTTAGGGTTCTTTGTTCTATTTCTGTGAAAAATGTTGTTGAAACTTTGATAGGGATTGCATTGAATCTGTAGATTGCTTTAGGAAGTATGGACATTTTAATGATGTTAATTCTTCCAATCCAAGAGCATGGAATATCTTTAATTCAATTTAGCAAATTTGTTAATTATCTAGTGATAGTGGATCACTTTAAAATCTAGGATGTGAGAAAGCAGATAAAGCATTTCTCTCTTTCCCCTTATCTCAAAAGTAACTGCTAAATAGGCAAAATAGAATGCTTAATATATGCAATGGGCCTGAGATTTAAGCAGGCAGAAGCAGAAGGGGAAGCTGAGAAGTTAAAAACTCTGTCTTCCAAAAGGAAGAGCACTGGAATAACTCAAATCACTGCCATTTTGGTATTTCTTTGTATGTCTGAAAGACTTTTTGTTTTGCCATGTTACCCTCTTGGATTCAGCTTTTCCTCTTCTTCTCTTTTTCATGTGTGGTAAGCGTTAACTGGAATTTCCCTCCATTTAGGAGGTCCTGTGAAAGCCTGGAGGAGCCAGGGCAGGGTCTAATGGAAATCAGGTACAGGATTGACAACTCAGGAAAATTTTATTTGAGGACATTGCAAGAAATACTCAGTCTTTTCTTACTTTTAGAGTAGTGGATCAGAGCCTGGGTTTGGCTTAAGAGAAAGGAGTCAAGGCTAGTGCTGGAACTACTTTAATTTGGACAACTCTGTGGGTCAAAAAGAATCCTATAGAATCACAAGGCTAAGATATTACATGGCATTTTGGGGCCAAAGGACTGTGTAGCATTGCTCCGTTGAGGACTTGAAAATATATCAGGCTGCTGGCTTACGCTTGGGGTTTTCCAACCATTGTTTTTCAACGGAAACAAAATTAATGCCTTCCATGTGCCTATCACATGCTTGGTTAAGACCAGTTTCTGGGGTTATAAAATGACAAGGCCTCTGTGTTGAAAGAGGTTGTAACCTACTCAAAGAGGCACTGGAGCACATGGCGAACGTGTGAATTCTGGAGTCAGACCCTTAAATCTGGATGACTTTGGGCAAGCTATTTAACCTCACTGTAACTCAATTCCTCATCTGAAAATTGTTAATATTAACTGACAATAGTTGTAAAATGCTTAAAACAGCACCTCACACCTAGTGAATGCTTAATATTAGTCATGATCGTAGTTATTTAAAACAGACTTCAACTTTGATTTGCCCCTGTAATAGATGCATCTGTTCTTCATTTTTCTAACATGCTCAGTTCAATCCCTTAGGCCTGTTGTGGAAATTCATCCCTGATCATCCTGCTAAAGGACCAAGGGCTTAGATAGTCCTGTTTTTCTTGGTGGATGAAGACAGTGCTTAGTGGAATAAGTACTTTTCTGCCTATGCAATCTTTTCTGTGCCATTAATTAGCTGTGCATCCAGAATGACTGATTTACTATCTGGAGGTCTTAGTTTATTTATTTACACATGTAAACGTTCATCTTGAAATTCCATCATACCTGTAAAACATCATCATTAATGTGTAGCCTTGACACAAAATAATTGCTTTATTTTAAGCAGCTATATGAGAAATTAGAAAAAATTTCTGACATAGCCAAGTACATTCTATCTACTGAAAATATTGCAGTTAATACTAATTTGGGGGCTTAGAGGAAATTTTAGAGCTCCAATTTATAGTCCACTGAGCTTAAAGATAATCACAGAGTATTTAAGATTAAGTGCTACATTTACAGAACTAGCAATTCTCTTTAGAAAACATGCCCCAATTGGGTTTGCCACGTTTGCCAATCCCTTCCAGTGAATCAGATAATTTTGTCCAGAATGGGAGAGATAAGACTTCAAGTCTACCGATTTCTCAGATACATCTGAATATACAGTGAGACAAAATTATCTGGACATCAATATGAAAAGGAGTTCTCATATATTGTACATTTATCAACATATTAGAAAATATGCCATCATTGGTGCTACCTCTCCGTGTAGGTGAATATACACATACATAATTTTGTGTATGTTTGTCCACACATGTAGACATATATGTATATGCACACACGTATGTGGAGTTACATACATTTGATATACATACACAGCAAATTCAAGGGGTATGTGGGTGTACGTATGTACATGTATTGATACACAAAATATATATATATATTTATCCTTAGATCATTGGAATGATTCAAATCAGTGCAGATTTCTGATTCATAGTGACTTGTGGACTATAAATTATCGTTTTGAATTTAAGTGATATTCAAACCTTATAAAACAAAGATAAACTCTAACATTTTAATTATAGTTATTTATAAAACTATTCAAAATTGCATTAAGTATTTTCTAGCATTCTATACTGAGGTAAAATATAAAAAGCATTTGACATTGACACTAACAAACTGTTACAAAAGATTTAAAATTCAAAATGTCTAGAGGTTTTAGTTTATATCTGTAAAATGAGAAGTTTCCAGTAGAAATTGTATGGTTTGAAGCATATGAAGCATTTGGTTCAAGGATATGAGCTCTTGAGATGGGCTGCTTGAGCTAAACTGGCTTTGCTGTTTATGAACAATGTGATCTTGGGCACTTTATTTCCTCATCTGTCAAGTACATATATATGATGTAGGACAGTGCCTGGCATGATTAATATGACCATAATTGTTATAAGATAACTGTGACCCTTCCAAGCCTATAATTCTATGAAATGGTAACCATATCTGTTTTTTATTTATTTACTTGAGTATTTATTTATTTAGTGAGGAAGATTGGCCCTGAGCTAACATTTGTGTCAATCTTCCTCTATTTTATGTGGGATCCCGCCACAGCATGGCTTGACTAGGTCTGCACCTGGGAATCCTGGGCCACTGAAGTGGAGTATGGGAACTTAACCACTATACCCTCAGGCTGGCCCAATCATATCTGTTTAAGAGAACATACTGAGGGCTTCTTCAGCTGTATGATACTGAAGAATATGAGCTCTTAATGAAATAAACGCTTCAATTCTTTTTTATCATATGTATTTATAACATAAAAGAATAGCTTACAGAACTTACCTTGGAACTTACAACATTTGGAGGTGATTTGAGAAGAGCACTGTATTTGTCAGGATTCTCCACAGAAACAGAGACCTGTTCTGAGAGGGGCAAGGGGGAAGAGGGCAGAGGTGAGGGGGGGAGGGTAGAAGGGAAAGGAAGATTATAAGCAATTGTCTCACGTGATTATGGATGTTGAGAATTCCCAGGATCTGCCATCTGTAAACTGGAGACCCAAGAAAGCCCGCAGTATAATTTAGTTGAATCTGAAGGCCTGAAAACCAGAGGAGCTGATGTTTGTAAATTCCAGTCCAAGGGCCGGAGACAATGAGAGGAGATGTCCTAGTTCAAGAACTGATCCAGAAAAAAGGGCAGATTCCTCCTTCCTCCACTGTTTGTTCTATCCAGGCCCTCCATAGATTGGATGATGACCACCTGCATTGAGGAGGGCAATCCGCTTCACTGAGTCCACAGATTTAAATGCTAATCTCATCCAGAAACACTCTCATAGACACACCCAGAAATAATGTTTAATCTGGGCACCATAAGGCTAGTCAGGTTAACACATAAAATTAGCTATCACAGGTGAATATGGTAATAACTGAAGGAGTTGCACAGATTTATATTTCTAATCCTGACATATAAGATGAAGGACTCGGGCTGGTCCCGTGGATGAGTGGTTAAGTTCATTCGCTCCACTTCGGCAGCTTAGGGTTTTGCTGGTTTGGATCCTAGGCGCGGACATGGCACCACTCCTTAGGCCATGCTGAGGCAGTGTCCCACATGCCATAGCTAGAAGGACCCACAACTAAAATATATACAACTGTGTACCAGGGGGCTTTGGGGAGAAAAATCAGAAAAAAAGAAAAAAAAGAATATTGGCAACATTTGTTAGGTCAGTTGCCCATCTTTAAAAAAAAAAAGATGAAGGGCTCATATAAAAGTCATTCATTTTTAACATACTATTATGTTGCTTTGTGCTGATTCAGGCTCAGAGAGACTGAGTAGATCTCTATCTGCCGAGTTGTATAAGTATTTGTTTAATTTGAACTCCTTATGAGGAGAGTGAAATGAAGAAAACTGAAAAGGACCAGTCTTAAACCAGAGCATCAGTTAAGCAACATATTCAGGGAATGTACTTGGAAAAAGGAAGGCCAGTGCTTACTCACCTGGCCTCTGTCTCTCTTCTCCTCTGTAGAGAGTTAGACAGTCCACTTTATAAATTGCTGGGGAATGGAGATAAAACTTGATGACTTTAACGGAACTGGCTGTTGTTTTCCCAGAGTAATTCGGTTAAAGTTGCCCTATGTTGAACATCAATGAGACAATCTCTCTTTGTTCTTAGTTTTATTCTGTATAGAGGATTAAATGGGAAAAAATTACATTTCAGATCATTTTTACAAGGCCAAAATTTTCTGGCCAATGTTTGAACATTGCAAAGAATTGTGTAAGTAAAGATTATTCATTTAGACAGTGTTCTCATTTCAACAATAGCTCATTTCTAGTATTTAATTACATGATGTTCCAAATGATATCATATCATTCCAGTAGAATAGGAAAGCTTTCCCAATCACTGTTTTGAATATTTCATCTAATTAGAGAACAGAACTTTTATGTTGTGAATATAATCTAATGTTGTAGGATATAATTTCTATTTTATTATTTGGATGAGGAAGATGGGAGAAGGGTCAAGAAAGAAATGTTTAAATAAACATTTAAAATAACTTCAAAGGCTCCAATGTGCTTTTTATTAATGGGAAACGGGTTATATTAGAAATTATTTTATACTTTGTAATTTTACTAGTCTTTAAGGATTATATGAATGAAATGTAGACAGTAATAATTTATACTAGGGTAACAAAACTAGTGGGAAAATTAATATGAGTAATTCCATTAATTTATTTTAAAGCACTTTAGACCCAGAAATAGACCTACACAAAGACAGATTTTAATTTTTGACAAAGATATAAAAACAATTCAATGGAGAAAGGGTAATCTTTTCAACAAATGATGCTGAAGTAATTAAACATGCATAGACACAAATAATGAACCTAATCCACACTTCACACCTTATCCAAAAACCAACTCAAAATGATTAGCACAAAGCTAAAAAATTTTGGGAAGATAACATAGGAGGAAAACTAGGACTTATTCAGTATTCTTAGACATGACGCCAAAAGCGTGATCTGTAAAAGAAAAAAATTCATAATTTGCGCTTCATCAAAATTAAAGCCATTTGCTCTGAAACACGTTAAAAGGATTAAGATAAGCTACAGAATGTGGTTGTAAACTGTGTATCTGACAAAGATTCTTATCTAGAATGTACAAAGACCTCTTAAAACTCAATGAAACAAGCAAAAAACCAAAACAAACATTACAATTAGAGAATAGGCGAAGAACATGAAGAAACATTTCACTGAAAAGGGTACAGGGATGAGAAATGAGCACAAGAAAAAATGTCAATATCACTAGACATTGGGGAAACGAAAATTTAAACCAAAATAACATACCCCTACATACCTACTGGAAGAGCTAAAATAAAAAATACGGATAATACCAAATGCTGGTGAGGATGCAGAGAAACTGGGTCTCTCATTCATTGCTGGTAGGATTGTAAAATCCTTAGTTCATGTGATATTTAAAAACAAGAGATGAAACTCAAGATTATTTTGATTTTAGTTTAAAAAACAATTTATCTTCTCCCTGATTTTATCACAATATTTTACCACAATATTTTAGTTAGTACATGCCTTGAGTTTAATTTCTTATGAATTAAACTTTCAAAAATTTTACGTTATAGTTTATATATTACATTTATTATACTATATTATATATAGTATATAAAACATGGATTGAGTCATCAGTGTTTCCACAAATTGTTTTAATATCACAAACATATAATTTTACTTAACAAAAAACAAATTTGCAATAATGAATAAATGTTAAAAGTGTTTAAACCTATGAATACTTAGAATGTTACCAATTATATAGGCTTAATGTATTGATTTTAATTTCTAGACTGTTACTTAACTTTAAGATGTTAGACTAACATTTTGTTGAGTTAATAATTTAATCTTTGGATATGTGGAGAATTTCTAAGAAAAAGATACAAAACTTTGGTCATTAATCATTGCTTATATCTACCCTTTTCTTTATTTGTAGTTATTATAGAAGAGCTATATAGTAAAAGTATATGCAAATCTCTTTAAATGATCCACCTTTAAATTATTAATCTGATAGATTTCTGCTTATGGAAAATGTTTTTTAGCTTTCAGTTTTTTTATTGAGTTTGAAAAAGTAAATTTGGTTACTTTGGATAAAGATAGTAATTAACAGCTATCAGATGATACTTGGTTCGAGAATTATGGAAAAATATCCATCTATATATATACATTGTGTTATTATTAGTTTGCCTGGGTGGTATAGGTTACATATATTTATTTTGTCATAATTCTGGAGGCTAGAGTTCCAAGACCAAGGGGTCAACAGGGTTGGGTTCTTCTGAGGCCCCTGTCCTTGATTTGCATATGGCAATCTTCTCCCTGAGGCTTTCCTCTGTATCCCTTTGTGTTCGAATCTCCTCTTCTGATAGGACCCCAGTCATCCTTGATTGGGGCCTACTCTGATAACCTCATTTTACCTTAATTACCACTTTAAAGGCCCTATCTCCAAATATAGTCACATTTGAGGTCCTAGGGATTAGGATTTCAACATATGAATTTTGGGAAGACAAAATTTAGGCCATAACATATATATATATATATATATATATACACATATATATATAGATATAGATGTATACGTGCATAATCCACACACATACACAAGATGATAAGTGTGGTTTGGTGAATATCCCAATATCTCATTCTATGGGCTCTTTAGATTGGTGAAAGGATCTGTTCTTTTGGTTTAATCTAGGCCCTCTTAGCTCCTGGCCTAGAAGAAAACTAAAATCTAATCATAATCTTGTTTTAGCATTTGCTATGTCGCAGTACTCAGATGTGTGAGTTCCAGAGTCTCAAATGCTGTTCTACAGCCACTGTCCGAAGCAATCAGACAACAAAAAGAACAGAAAAACCTGAACTTTATAGAGGTTGAAATGAGCACAACCAGAAACTTGTCATGCGATCACACTCTGCAAAGAGTGGTCTGGACTTGGATTGATCGTGTCCCCAGCTGACAATGGCTTATTGCCCAGCACGGGTGCAAGAATAATTACAGGGGAGGATAGAGAACTGTGGCTACGTGTGATAATATGACACAACTCTGTTCCAGGAAGTTCTTTTCCAGGAAGGTAAGAGTGTAAACCAAAAAAAAAACTTCAATGTTTACTTCAGAAAATTGCTGTAAACCAATTTATCTGGTCAAACAGTTTGCACCTCTGGGCAAACAGTTCCATCAGGAAAATAGAACAATCACTGGTGCAAAGAATTCTCACGTCATGTAAGATTTTATTCATCAAAGCCCTCACTGTGCTATGTTCACCAATTCTAAACCATTATGTCACAAACTATGATCAATACCAATCAATTTCTTGTCTTGAAACTTGAGCCAGGTGTCCCAAACTTTGTAAGTATCATTTCTTGATCTCTCTCTTTTGAGATGAAGTGGCTAAAGCTCTAATAAACATAACTTTGCTTGAATAAAAGGTATTTTAATGGTCATTTGGGGGATATGATATTGATACATTTTACACCTAAGCTATAAATAACATGTTAAAGTTACTAAGAATAATCTGTTTTGTATATTTACATATGATTTTGAGAACTCTATTAGTTTTTATTTCCTTAAAATTAAATTTGTCTTCCAAATAAATTGAAAAAGCCACAGAAATTATATTTTGATGATTCAATAATTAATCCATTAAATTCTTTGATTAACCTAAAAATTTGATTCAATACTGAGATTAGATGCAATAATGAAGCGGTGCCAGACACTGTGTCCTTATCTAACCATTTCCTTTCTCTTTTTTATTTTTTTTTATTTATTTATTTTTTTAAAATACTTCCATTCTTTTTTTTTTTTTTTAAAGATTTTATTTTTTCCTTTTTCTCCCCAAAGCCCCCCGGTACATAGTTGTGTATTCTTCGTTGTGGGTTCCTCTAGTTGTGGCATGTGGGACGCTGCCTCAGCGTGGTCTGACGAGCAATGCCATGTCCGCTTCCAGGATTCGAACCGACAAAACACTGGGCCGCCTGCAGCGGAGCGCGCGAACTTAACCACTCGGCCACGGGGCCAGCCCCTATTCTTTGACTTCTTTATCATAGGTTTTCAGCAATTTGCCTATGATACACGTAGGTGTAGTTTTCTTTTTATTTATGGTGCTTAGATTTTAGGATATATAGTTTGAACTTTTTAAACAAATCTTGAAAAATTTTGACAATTATTTATGCCCAATATTTTCACTCTTCTCTTTTAGAGATGCAAATTATATGTATCTTAGATCACTTGAAATTATCCATCTCACTTAGGACCTGTTTGTTTTTCCTCATCTTTTTCTCTCTCCTTTAGGTAGAATAATTTCTATGTCTTCACGTTAACTGACCATTCATTTTATAGTTTTCAATGTGCTTTTAAACCCATCTTTTTTACTTCCTGCCAAAGTTGACATGTGAGTGCACACACATACACAGGGCATCTGATCTTCTTGATAAAAAGACAGTGCTCTGAGGATAAAATCTTAACTTCCTTTCTTCTTTGGATGCTGTTGTTTGAAGATGTAATACAAAGAGATGCAACATTGGTCTTGCAACCCTGTAGCCCCAGCCTGAAAACAGAAGCCCATTTGCTCAGGAGGATGGAGTGGAAGGGCTCTGGACCTTTGTTGATATCAGACATTGAACCAACCTTGGAAGTACCTACCTTTAGATTTGTTATTTATAATAAATATTTCATTGTTTGTGAGTAGGTTATTCCATAACTTGCAGCCAATAGCATCCCTGATTCAAATATTGGCCCCATTAGTTTTTTTTTTTTTTTGAGTAACAGGTTATTTGCTAAAAACAATTTTTATTTAATATGAGGTATTATTCCTTGAAAGAAATTAACATTATATGCCTTCAGAGAGATATTAAAGAGAGCACTTTTTTTAAACCAATTTTTTACATTCATTTAAAGCAGAGAATTTTCACAATGAGCCAAATTCAAAACCCCATACAATATAGTAGGTTTTCAAGTGAAAATCATTTTGCTATGCACCTGTGTGCATATTTAAGGCTTCAATAAAATTAGCGACAGTGAGAAACAGTGAATGATAATGCTACCTTTTTGCTGAATACTTATCACATTTTCCTTAAGAAAACTCCAAAATAAATATAAAATTTTGAATAAAAACTGCTGTGAGATTTCCTTGTAAGAGGTTGAAATAAGCATAAATATCTATTTCGTCTGGGTTTTGTATGAAAAAGATCATAAAATGCAAAAATAAAGAATAACATACAATAACACTGAAAATTAATAGATCCATTCATATGTCTAATTCCTAAAAGTATTGTCATGTGTTGTGATTATGAGATAAGGAAGATTATTTTATAAAGTAATGTACTATGGGAAGACCCTAATTCACTACCAAAAACAGTGTTAAAACCATTGAAACATTACCTCATTTGTTTTAGTCCTCTGTGAACATTTTTCTTCTTGTTTTCCTTTTTTCTCCTGTTATGTATTTGAGAAGATCTAGACCTCTCAGTTTTATGAAAGGTAGACAAAATGGGTTTTTGTTTACAATTGTGTCCTTCAAATAGAGGAAAGTGTTCTGATACATTTTTGAAAATGATAGCAGTGATAGCATCAGTCACACCTCCATGACTCCATATGGATGGAGCAGGTTTAATAGGCAGGCCTCTCTCTATTCATTATTAGCAACATTATACACTGAGCTGTATGGAATGCTTTTCACTGATATGTAAGAAAAAATATTTGGACAAAATTTTGTAAACTTTGCAATTTACTTTTTCAATAATGTGAAATTCGTGTGTACATGAATATAAATGGCACTAACTTTAAAACTTTAGCTTATAGCCACAATTTGTATCTTTAATCTTTTTCTTCAAACAGAGGGAAAATTTCTAACTGTATGTAAATATTAAGGGTATTTAAAACTTAATAAATGGACATTATCTAAGAGTGGCCAAGAAGAGTCCATCTTTTGGTTTTTCAACATATATGTGTGTGTGTGTGTGTATATATATCTATATATATTTTTTTTTTGCTGAGGAAGATTCCCCCTGAGTCAACATCTGAGCCAATCTTCCTCTATTTCGTATGTGGGTTGCTGCCACAGCATGGCTGCTGACAAGTGGTGTAGATCTGCGTCCAGGAACGAAACCTGAACTGCTGAAGCAGAGTGCACCAAACTTAACCACCAGG
The DNA here is from genome assembly GCF_041296235.1 of Equus asinus. Classification (NCBI taxonomy): domain Eukaryota; kingdom Metazoa; phylum Chordata; class Mammalia; order Perissodactyla; family Equidae; genus Equus; species Equus asinus. The sequence goes on along the minus strand of NC_091792.1, from coordinate 113,927,522 downwards.
CCACAGGGCCAGTGCCCTCAACATATTTTTTATCCAACATATTTTTAAACAATCTATGTTTTTGATTTGGCCTATGAATGCATAAAACATACAGACTGCTGCTCACTTTTTGTGACAATATATTTGGCTTAGAGAGTTTGACTTCTCCTCTACACATATAGTTCTAGAAGGCAAAATTAGCACACTACAGAGATCTTCAGGGGGAAAATGTCTTCCTTCTTGTTCTCGTGGGTGAACCTAGTGGTGAAAGATTCTAAGATAGATAAGTTCCCACATTTCAAATATGGCACCTAAATAATCTTCTTAAAGGAAATCAATGAGAGACAAACCAAAATAAAGTGATAATTGTGTAAAAGGACTTGTGGTAAGCTCTGAACAGTTAAATAGACTTAAATGAACATATTTTTGTAAACATATTTTTTATTAAAATAACTGAATTAATTTTTTATGTTGTTATATTTTTTTGCTCCTGGTTTTTGCCTTTCTACCTGATGCTTGTACCACACCTTCTGGAAACTGCCTGAGTACCTAGGCCTCTGTGAAGGAAAAGCACATGGAAAGAGCAGATTCTTAAAATTTTTGAACTTTGTGTTTTAAAATGGACTTTTGAAATTTCCATCATAGATAAGAGCTTAAGAGTGTCCAGAGTCAAAATCTCTATCATAGTAACAGATTTGGGAAAAGTGCATTGTGATACAACAAGATTTCCTGCTATAGATGTAACAAAGAAAGGGAACAGATTGGAGAGGACAGCAAACATTAGAAGTTTGCAGGTGCACCATGGCCATGGCCCTGGGGTCTGCAATACAAGCTTTGAGGTGGTGGGGATTTGAGAACAGAAGGGAGACATCTCCTCACTTCTCAGGTGGTGCCCAGAAATTGAACAGTCTCCTGGAGTTGGTTCCACTGCTCTAGAATGGTGCCCTCAGGAGACGAGAAAGGATAGCATGTGGTTTCTAGATAGAAAAGGCATGAAGCCAAGAACAAGTGGATTTCAATGACTCGCAAAGGCGGGTTGTTCCTGATGCAGTGGTACTATGTTCACCTGTTGCCCTCCTCAAATTCCACCATCACAGGGAAAAGGAAGAGTAAAGGGCAATTCTCTAATCACAGATTTTAAAGTTGAAATTATCAGTAAACCTCTGAAGTTACTGAGTTTACTTGAAAACGTCTAGATTCAGTTTTTTGCAGTCACATGAAATGAGTATTTGAAATAAGGACTAATTTTACTTATAGAGATATTTTTAAAATAACATTTTTGTATACATCATTGTTGTGAAAAAACATTAATCTGCTGAAAACTGAAATTTCAAAAGCAAATTATTGAGAGAAAAACTACCCAAAATGTAAAATGTTGATAATAAAATTCCAGATAATATACATAGAAAAAAGAAGGTGGCTATTCATTTCTTTATAATTCTCAGGGAATCAGGATACTCTTTCATCTTGATGATGATTTGAGAATTATAAATCTAAATATAAATTTAACCTTAACATACATTCTTGTAAAGGTAAAAGTAGCATAGATATTATATAAATTACAAGAATAAAAAAATCCAAGAAAATATTGTACATGGAGAAAATATATGCAACAAACAAATAGCAAGGAAGTCCGAAATATAGCAGGCACAACAAATATAAAAAAAGAAGAAATGTGTCAGCATTTTTTTTTTAAGAAATGCTTTTTTTGGTGAGGAAGATTGGCCCTGAGCTAACATCCATTGCCTATTTTCCTCTTTTTTTTTGTTTTCTCCCCAAAGCCCCAGTATGTAGTCATATATCCTAGTTGTAAGTCATTCCAGTTCTTTCATGTGGGATGCCACCACAGCATGGCTGGGTGAATGGTGCATAGGTCTGTGCCCAGGATCCGAACCAGCAAACCCGGGGCTGCCGAAGTGGAGTGCATGAACTTAACCACTCGGCCATAGGGCCAGCTCCTCAATTTTGACAATAAATGTAAAAAGTTAAACTTGTTTATGCAGCAAATGGTTTTTGGAATGGGTTCCAAGTCAAAATCCATCTATATGATGCTTGCAGACCCACTTTTACAGTGATATAGAAAGGTAAAATGCAAAGAATGCATAAGGCAAATCCAAAATGAGAAATAAGGTGAAAACTTTAAAAAGGAGGCATCAGCATATTCTTAGGAGGCAAAGTAGAATTCAAAGTAGAAAACATTTGAAAATAAATGGAAAAAAGATGGTCATTCATATTTATAAACAGTATAGTCCACAGATAAGTTATATCCCTCATGAAACTGTGAACCACTCTGCACATATAAGAGATTATAAAATGTGTGAAGGTAAAGAGAAATACTAGAGAAAGAGGCAGAAATACTATTCTACTAAGAAATGCTACTTAATCTTTTATGGATCATGAAGATAAAATTAGAATAAAAGTAGTAGGTTTTTATATAAACGTCCTATATGCCATGCACTGTTTTGAGTGTTTTGCATGTACTTATTTAACAATTTGGGGTCTTTTGTTGTTCCATATAAATTCTAGGATTCTTTGTTCTATTTCCATGAAAAATGTCATTGGGATTTTGATAGAGATTGCACTGAATCTGCGGACATTTTAACTATGTTAATTCTTTGAATTCATGAACATGAAATATCTTTCCATTTCTTTATGTCTTTTTTGATTTCTTTCAATACTGTTTTATAGTTTTGAGTGTGCAGGTCTTTCACCTTTTAGTTAAATTTATTCCTAGGTATTTTACTCTTTTTGTTACTGTTGTAAATGAGCTTCTATTTTTGACTTCTCTCCCTGCTGTTTTGTTGTTAGTGTACAGAAATGCAACTGATGTTAATTTTGTACCCTGCAACTTTACTGTATTCATTTATTACTTCTAATAGTTCTTTTGTGGATTCTTTAGGATTTTCTATATAAAAAATCATATCATCTGCAAATAGTGACAATTTCACTTTTTCCTTTCCAATTTGTAACCCTTTTATTTACAATAGTAAATAAATCAATAGATTTAAATCAATAGATTTAAAGAGTTTGATAGGAAGTCTCTGAAATGACCCCTGATGATTCCTGCCTCCTGGCAGTCATTCCCTTACGTAAGTCACTCACCTTGAATGTGGGCTGGACCTAGTGACTCCTTCTAATGGGTAGTACATGACAAACACAATGAGATTTCACCTCTGAGGTTAGGTTACAAAAAGACCATGATTTTGGTCTTATTTTCTCTCTCTCTTGCTCTCACTCTCATTTTTGCTCTCTGTCCAGCTCTGAGGGAAGCAAGTTTTCATATTATAAGGAGCTGTGTTAAACAGGAGCTCACATGGAAAGGAGCAAAGGGAGGTCTCTAGCCAATAGTCATCAAGGAATGTAGGTCCTCAGTCCACTGGGCTGGGAGACATTAAATTCTGCCACATGAATGAACTTAGAAGCAGATCCTCCCCCTTTCAAGTCTTCACAAAAGGCCGCAGCCCTAGCTGACGCCTTGGTTGTAGCCTTGCGAGAAACCCTGAGACAGAGCTACACAGATAAGCTGCACCCAAGTTCCTAACTGATATAGACTGAATTTTGTGTCCCCTCCCAAATTCATATGTTGAAATCCTAACCCCCAAGGTGATGGTATTAGGAAGTGGGGTCTTTGGAAAGTGATTAGATCATGAGGGCAGATCCACATGAATGGGATTAGTGTTCTTATGAAAGAGACCCCAGATTGCTCCCTTGCTCCTTCTTCTTTTGCTACGTGAGGACACAGCAAAAAGATGTTTATGAGTTAGGAAGTGGGCCCTTACCAGACACTGAATCTCCTGGCCTCTTGATCTTGGACTTCTCAGTTTCCAGCACTATGACACATAAATTTCTATAGTTTATAAACCATCCAGTTTATGGTATTTTGTTATAGCAGACTGAACAAACCAGGATACTGACCCAAAGAAACTGATATAATAAATGTTTGTTGTTTTAAGCTGCTAAGTTGGGGTTGTTCATTTCATAGCCATAGATAATAAATAGAGAGGGACTATAGGAAGGAATAAAGATTATCACGTGTTTGATTTGCCGTGTTTGAACAGAAATCTGAAGGTTCTTCATTAGAAGTCACCATATAATTTTTTAAAGAAAGTAAAATGATAATTATTTTAAACAGTTAATATTTAGAAACCTTGTGGGCAACATAGTGGAGGAAACAAGACTGGGAGAAAAGAGCTATTGCAGTAAGCAGATGAGAAATGATGAGGCCTCAAATAAGTTAGGATCAGAGACAATGGAGGAGAGAAGGCAAATTTGAGAAAGCATATTTGTATTCATCATTGATACAATGTGATTGCTGAATAGATATTGTGATTAAATAATATGCAGATTTCTCCTGGATTCCAATTTTGAGGAAATAAGTAAGTCATGTTTTGTTAATTAAGATAAAGGCTAGAGAAGAAGGAGCAAATCTGGAGAGAATGAGGATGAATTTAGTTTTGGACATTCTGAGTTTGAGATGCCCTGGTACATCTGCATTTAAGTAATAGTAATGATGATAATAATAAGTAGCATACAGGGGCCAGCTCCGTGGCTGAGTGGTTAAGTTCGCATGCTCTGTTGTGGTGGCCCAGGGTTCGGATCCTGGGCGTGGACATGGCACTGCTCATCAGGCCACGTTGAGGTGGCGTCCCATGAGCCACAACTAGAAGGACCTGCAACTAAGATATACAACTATGTACGGGGGGGGGGGTGGTGGGGAGGGGAGTTGGGGAGATAAAGCAGAAAAAAAAAAAGATTGGCAACAGTTGTTAGCTCAGGTGCCAATCTTTTTAAAAAAAAAGTAGCATACATTAAGTGCTTACCTATCAACAAGGCCTGTTTGATGCATTCTACATGGATTATTTTGTTGTATCTGTGTGACAATGTTATCTAATAGTTGCTCTCATTATTTCCCTTTAACAGTGAATAGTCTGAGAATTAGAGAGGTAAAGGGACTTTCCCAAAAAGCACAGAGAAATTTTGAAACAATAATTTAAACATAAGCAGTCAGTTTCCAAAGCTCAAACTTCTCGTCTCCACTCCACATTGTTCCTTCAGAAACAGCTCTCAAAAAGGAAATACTGGGGCATTGTCTTCAGAAATTCTGAGTTTCTTTTGGTTGCCCTAAACATTTTTGTAACCAGACAATTCTGGTTCTAATTACATGGCTGGGCCTACAGCCTAGAAGCTAATTGCAGGCATTTAAAATTTTTCTGGTGAATTATGAGGTTTCGTGAATCAATTACATGTAAGATATGTTGTTGATAGATATGGAAAAAGACAGGCCTGGTTTTGAGTGTTAAATTTAATCATTATAGTACAAGCCTCCTGGGTGATGTATCTCACATTCATTTAAATAGATTATAATATTGACTGTTTAAATTCAGTTTCGCCAGTAAGAGGTTGTACAGCATAAGGGTCACTTCAATTTGATTATGCTACTGAAAAATGATGACCCAAATAGTGTTACGTAAATATCATTAAATTTGTTTTATTTTGACTTTGCTTTACTTCTTAAAAATAATAGTCTTCAAATTGTTGCTTGGATTGAACTGAAAAGTTCATTTTCGGAAATAATCATCAATTTGGCATAACATGTAAATTACAAGGCTAGGTCTAAAAGTAAAAATGATAGATGTACTCCGGAAATACTCTTAAGACCACTAGAATATTTTTATTATTGAAATGAGTAAGTGAGCTTTCATGATGATTGCAGATGCTTAAGGAGAGTGTAGAAAGATATTTATTTATGTGTTTATTGAGGTACAATTGACATACAGCATTATATGAGTTTCAGGTAGTGTCCAACATAATGACTCAGTATTTGTTTATTCAGTAAAATGATCATCACAATAAGTCTAGGCAACATCTATCACCACACATAGTTACAGAATTTTTTTTCCTGTGATGAGAACTTTTAAGAACTACTGTCTTAGCAACTTTCAAAGATGTGGTACAGTATTTTAACCTTAGTTGCTATGCTGTACATTATATCCCTGTGACTTATTTATTTTATAACCAGCATTTTGTACCTTTTGACTCCCTTCACCCATTTTTCTCACCCCCTACCTCTGGCACCACCCATCTGTTCTCTGTATCTATGAGCTTTGGTTTTTTTAAAAAAATATATTTTATATATATATTAGATATTCAGAGCCATGGAGATATGGGAGCTAATGGTCAAGGCTAAAGGAATTAAGGGAAGACATGCACACGGACATTAATTCAAAGAATTTCAATTCATTCAGTGACCTCCTCTCTGAATGGTTTACATTCTCTCTTCTGTTCCTTTTACATCCATATCCTGAACTCATCTCAATGCTATCACCTTATAGAGTTTATAGAGTCTGATGAGTGCCTCTCTTTCTTCTAGCTTTCTATTGTGAAAATATTAATTAAAAATTAAGAGCAAAAGCATTAGAGGGCTGAGTCTGAATCCTGACCCTGCTACATATTAACTGTGTAAAATTGGTTTACCTCCTGTAGCCTCATTTTCATCATAAATACAATGGGGATGAAACACTTTTCTACTTGACAGGATTATTATAAGATCAAATGAGAGAGTAGATGCAAAATGCTTCAGCCTAATGCCTTGTACAATGTGAGTGCTCAGTAAAAATTGGAATTCTTATTGAGGGACTTATCTCTTCCCATCCTTGCCTCACTGCTCCCTATTCCTATTGTTCAAGTAATACATACTCACAGCCAATATGAAACCAAATTAAGACTGACTGTGGAAATTTGGGAATCTGAAGAAAAGCTTGAAGAAGGTACAGTTATGTTGGTTAACATATCTTAATTCAATTTAAAACTATTCTCAAAAGGAAAAAAAAGCTAATGGAAGACTTTCCTGCCTACATTATCATTTGCTGAGAATTAACCAATCTGAGTTTCCTTCCGTTCAAGCTAATTTTGCTGTATTTAGGAAGGATTTCAAAGATAGGCAGGGTTTGGGAACTTTTAAACAACATTCCTTCAAGCGAGTTCAGAGCCAGTGATCAGTGTTTGGCATTACAAGAAACTTTTTGTTATTTGGCTATTTTCACAGAGAACTTAATAGAAATTGGGAGGCAGCTGGAGCCTTTTGACAGCCCTTAGAGAAACAAGCAGGAGTTCTTTGGGGAAAGATTACTAATACTAATGCTATTAGTATATATACTAATACTAATAGTATATACCGTATATATACTATATAGTATACTACTATAATATATAATATAATATAATAGTGTATGCTATTACTATAAGCACCTATCTTGGGACAGAGTAGATGATTTTGGCTTTGCTGCAGCCCAGAGTGGAGAGGGAACTGTTTCTTTGTGAGGAGACCAACCGAGCTGGCTTCAGGCTGACTCTTTCTTTATCAAGAGAAAAAGAGAAGAAAGAACATCAACATTTATCAAATACGTTTTTCAGTCAGGTACAGGGCTAATGCCACGTGTGTGCGTGTGCTCATGCATGCATGTTTCTAATTTTAATTGAATCCCCAACACAACGACTCTAAGGAGTGCAGATTGCCATCTTTCCTATATACAAGTGAGGACTCAGAGGATTTGAGACACTGAGTCTCTTGCTCGCCATCACACAGCTAGCAAATAGTGCAATTGAAATTCAAGCTCAAGCCTCTGCTTCTAAAATTGGTGTTCCTTCCAGGGCAGCAATGATTCTCAGAGTGTGTCCCTCAGCCTACCAGCATCTGTATCACTTTTAAGAAATGTAAGTTTTCAGGCCCCCACCCAGAATCCCTGGGGATGGGGCCCGGCAATCTGTGTTTTAATAAGTTCTCCGGTTGATTTTGGTGCACACTAAAGAGTGAGACCCCTTGTACTACGTTATCTTTATCCCTACTATATTGTATTACCTTATAAAATTTAGAGAATGAAATAGGTATTAAGGATAGGCAGTTCCAAGTTGGCATTTACTGTTCTGATGACACTTCTCTGAAGGCGTTGTGATCACAGGCTAGATCAAGAAGAAAACTAGGGGACTTCCCTTGTCCATATCTATGAAACTAGCAGAGAACTGAAATTGAGTGAACACATTGAATTAGGACACGCAGCAGAGGAGCACATTTGTGGAGTGGAAAGGTGGATCATGCCAGCGGGGAGACCGTGAGACGGTTCAGTGAGAAGACCATTAACGGAAGGGTATTCCCAAGACACTCTGGGAATTGTTGATTCTAACATTCATTAGGAAAGGATTCTTCAGAGACTACTTTAGAAAATATTTGATATATGGGACACTGTGGCAGCTGTGATGTGCCTGATATAAAATATGTAGTATTTGTTTCTTTTATTAACTTTTAATAGAATTTTCTTCTAATCCACTGTGGCCAGCATCTTGCAAGTTGGGCTACAGATGCCAGCCTACTACACTAACAATACTACTCAACAAACATATATTGAAGGTCTATAGTAGGTGAGGAAGTGGGTAAATAGTATAAATTTCCTCATTGAGTATCGAAGCCAAAAGAAGAAAAACACAAACAAGAAAAAAATTAAGTTACTTTCGTGGCCCTAGAATATTAGACAAAAGCAGGAGGGTAAAACTTTGTTTTTTGGTTATGCGTATTAACTCCAAACTGTAACCCAAAGGGTTAGGTATGAAATTGCCATTTGTCACAAATCAATTAAAAATAAATATGGTAAGCAGATGTGACATTATAACTAGAGGAAACAGAAGCAAAAATTAGACGATTTTACTTAAACAAATGAACAGATGCATGGAAGAAAACGAAACCAGCAAAACAAACAAACATTTGGAACCAGAATTTTTAAATGAAAAAATGAAGTAAAAAGGAACTATAGTCCTAAATTGAGATAGCTGGTGTGGTGAAGTGTTGTCCATTTGTTTCCTTGGCAAATATCATTTTTCAGGCATCTGTGATCAGCATAAAGACTACTAGGTTTCCAGCTCTGAGTTTTTCCCAAATTTAGATCGCATTCATGCCTGGGTGTGGGAGGAGTGCTGCCACCCATCCAAGGTTTCTGGACATTTAGTATTCAAGATGTCAAGGAAATGCAGCAAAGCCTGGAATGTGGCTGCTGTGGCCATGTTTGTGGTTCCCACACTGGCAGAGTCTTTGCCAGAATAAATTTGGCAATAGCAAGGTGAGTTCACGCCAGTACTAGGTTTGAGCCTTGTTTGGACCAATTTTCTGAGTATCTGGTTGATTCAGAATTTTCTTCTTATTGCTAGTGTACTGTATAAGAAAAATACAGAATTAAGCTTAAAATAATTTAAAAAGGTGAAAAGGAAAGGATGTAAAGAAGTTCTCATAGATTTCTCATAAGTAGGGCTATAGAGTTGAATAAGCTCCCCTTTGACTTCCTTTACCCTTTTTGGGCAATCTGTATTAAGAAGTCTGTCAATAATTTCGATACACCATAAAGTATGAGAACTCTGTGGACTGACATACCCTATTGAAACACATACTCTTTCTTCCATAATAGCATTTCTTAATATTGAATTTTCACATCTAGATTATAGCCCTCTAGCAAAGTGACATTTTTGTAGAGAAATGCTATAGTATACTATACATGAATACTATAAGGTAGTTCAATATAGCTGAGAAAGTACTGGTTTTGTAGTGAAAAGATCCAGTTTTGAATCCTGGCTGGGTAATTGACTATCTCTGCTACATTGGAAAAGTCATTTTACATTTCTTATACTCAGTTTTCCTGGATGTAAGGTGGGAGAATAATTGCTTTTAACTCAGGGTGGTTGTGTTACTAATGAAAAAATTATTAATGTATTCAACTATTTCCTGAGCACCTACTATGTGTCTGGTATGGACTAGAAAATAGAGATTCAACAGTAAACAAGACATAGTTCTTTTCCTTAAGAAATAACAGGCAATTCCAATAATGTACATGTACTGCTGGGGAGTTAACTGAGAACATAATCCATTCTATGTATGTAGTGATGGGCAAGAATCAGATATGACTTCCCAGAGAGATATTTTCTTGAAAGATGCAACTAAAGTAGGAAGAAAAATTGTACAATGGAAGTGGGTGGTGGGTAGGGCATTTGGGATAGAAGAAATAACATTGCAAAAACTTGAGGGCAACAGAGAGCATTGAGCATTAATGGGACATCAAGTAGTTGATGTGTTAATTGAGGTAAAGGTGGAGTCCTGAGAGATGAATATGGATATGTGAACAACAAGCAAATCGGTAAGGGCTTTACACACTGTAACCTGTGGGATATAGAGCCAGCAGAGAGGAATTTTAAAAAGACATTGGAACAATTAGATTTCCATTTTGTGAAGATCATTTGGCTGCATTACGTGAGATGGGCAGAGATTCTGTTTAGGTGATTGTTGGCATAATCTAGGCAGAGGAAACAATGGCCTAAATTAAGACAATGGCAATGGATGAGGCGAGAAGTAGAGATTTGAGGTGATAAGGATAGAGCCTAAATGGCATATGGAAACTAACAGAATATGACTGAAAAATTTGTTATCACCAATTTCCCGGACCTTGCCAGTCTATAGATACAAAATTATTTTTAATGCCCATGTTATCATGGGTTGAGCTCTCATTGTCCTAATTGTTAGCAATCTATTCTCCTCAAAATGTCTTTCAACCTCAGAGGAATTTTCCAGGGAGCTCCTTTGTTGAGTGCTCAAGGTCGAGGGTCTGAAATCCTTCTGCTCTATCCTTCTGTCATTCCACCCTATGACTGCCTATTTTGCAGGTCATCCCATAGTCTCCAGGCTTTGGACACACAGGTCGTCTACTGGATTTGTTGTTTGTATCCCCATCCTGGCCGTAAGGAGAGCCTGCGATCTATCGTTTAGACCTCTGCTGCTGTAACAGATGCATGGGATAGCATCTGATTTACGGATGCTAATTCTACAAAAGCACAGCTTGACCCAGCTATAACTTTTAAGGACATTTTTTCAGAAAGTCCAGAAAATCAGGTTGCAGGGAAGTAAAACACAGAAATTGCTTTACAATAATATGTGGCTCCTTCTCATTCTAGAGTTCCTTATCCTGCCTCATTGCCCACTGTTCCTCATGTGGTCATGAGTATCTGAACTCCCACACTGAAATTTTCCAGGATCTCCACACCTTGGGTTCAGACTAAATCTCCCTTCCACTCTAGAAAGAAAAGAAAGTTTTTCCTTCACCCCAAATTAAGCCTTACTCCCTGAGTCCTGATTTCTTTCTGAAGCCTGAATGACGGGGAGCATGTCCATTTTCCTTCAGGAGAAACCTCATCTCCACTCACAGTTTATGATCTCTTCCCAAGGCCCTAACAAAACAACATAACATAAAAGTAAGACAGCATATTTCTCCGAGTCTAGATTATTTGGTTTTAAATAGCATCATATATAGCACATGAACAGTCTTATCCTGTGGGCTGATAAGACATAGTTTAGTTTCCTTTTTATCTCATTTCATCAATGATTTAGTAATCTTGTGGCTAAAACTCACTCGGGTAACCTTGCTACTTATAAATAAGTGCTTTTGTTAACTGTAAAGCCCTATACAAATATAAATGCTTTTATTTTCCATGCAAAAAGCAAAGTCTGAATTATTTAATACAATTCAGTGA